>NC_057810.1:158198975-158318858 GCF_018294505.1 Triticum aestivum
TAAGGCCCATTAGGTTACCGGGGGGTTCCGGTAACCTCCCGGTACTCCGGTAAAATGCCGATTTCACCCGGAACACTTCCGATGTCCAAACATAGGCTTCCAATATATCAATCTTTATGTCTCGACCATTTCGAGACTCCTCGTCATGTCCGTGATCACATCCGGGACTCCGAACAAACTTCGGTACATCAAAACTTATAAACTCATAATAAAATTGTCATCGTAATGTTAAGCGTGCGGACCCTACGGGTTCGAGAACTATGTAGACATGACCTAGAACTATTCTCGGTCAATAACTAATTGGGGAACCTGGATGCCCATATTGGTTCCTACATATTCTACGAAGATCTTTATTGGTCAAACCGCATAACAACATACATTGTTCCCTTTGTCATCGGTATGTTACTTGCCCGAGATTTGATCGTCGGTATCCAATACCTAGTTTAATCTCGTTACCGGGAAGTCTCTTTACTCGTTATGTAATGCATCATCTCATAACCAACTCATTGGTCACATTGCTTGCAAGGCTTATAGTGATGTGCATTACCGAGAGGGCCCAGAGATACCTCTCCTACAATCGGAGTGACAAAACCTAATCTCGAAATACGCCAACTCAACATGTACCTTCGGAGACACCTGTAGCACTCCTTTATAATCACCCAGTTATGTTGTGACGTTTGGTAGTACCCAAAGTGTTCCTCCGGTAAACGGGAGTTGCATAATCTCATAGTTACAGGAACATGTATAAGTCATGAAGAAAGCAATAGCAATATACTAAACGATCAAGTGCTAGGCTAACGGAATGGGTCATGTCAATCACATCATTCTCCTAATGATGTGATTCCATTAATCAAATGACAACACATGTCTATGGTTAGGAAACATAACCATCTTTGATTAATGAGCTAGTCAAGTAGAGGCATACTAGTGACTATATGTTTGTCCATGTATTCACACATGTATCATGTTTCCGGTTAATACAATTCTAGCATGAATAATAAACATTTATCATGATATGAGGAAATAAATAATAACTTTAATATTGCCTCTAGGGCATATTTCCTTCAGTCTCCCACTTGCACTAGAGTCAATAATCTAGATTACATAGTAATGATTCTAACACCCATGGAGTCTTGGTGCTGATCATGTTTTGCTCGTGAGAGAGGCTTAGTCAATGGGTCTGCAACATTCAGATCCGTATGTATCTTGCAAATTTCTATGTCTCCCACTTGGACTTGGTCCCGGATGGAATTGAAGCGTCTCTTGATGTGCTTGGTCCTCTTGTGAAATCTGGATTCCTTTGCCAAAGCAATTGCACCAGTATTGTCACAGAAGATCTTCATTGGTCCCGATGCACTAGGTATGACACCTAGATCGGTAATGAACTCCTTCATCCAGACTCCTTCATTTGCTGCTTCCGAAGCAGCTATGTACTCAGCTTCACATGTAGATCCCGCCACGACGCTTTGTTTAGAACTGCACCAACTTACAGCTCCATCGTTTAATAAAAACACGTATCCGGTTTGCGATTTAGAATCGTCCGGATCAGTGTCAAAGCTTGCATCGACGTAACCATTTACGACTAGCTCTTTGTCACCTCCATATACGAGAAACATATCCTTAGTCCTTTTCAGGTATTTCAGGATGTTCTTGACCGCTGTCCAGTGATCCACTCCTGGATTACTTTGGTACCTCCCTGCCAAACTCATTGCTAAGCATACATCAGGTCTGGTACACAGCATTGCATACATGATAGAGCCTATGGCTGAAGCATAGGGAACATCTTTCATTTTTTCTCTATCTTCTGCTGTGGTCGGGCATTGAGTTTGACTCAACTTCACACCTTGAAGCACGGGCAATAACCCTTTCTTTGCCTGATCCATTTTGAACTTTTTTCAAAATTTTATCAAGGTATGTGCTTTGTGAAAGTCCTATTAAGCGTCTTGATCTATCTCCATAGATCTTGATGCCCAATATGTAAGAAGCTTCTCCTAGATCTTTCATTGAACAACTTTTATTCAAGTATCCCTTTATGCTATCCAGAAATGCTATATCATTTCCAATTAATAATATGTCATCTACATATAATATCAGAAATGCTACAGAGCTCCCACTCACTGTCAGGACCCCGACTCAATGCCACATCGATCTAGCATGTAACACCTCATATCACTTTGCGGCCTCACGCACGGTATTCCCACGGGTGTCGCCTTACCTTTGCCCGGGACCGTTTACGCCTTTTGGCACACGTATATGACAGTGTCGCTAGCATCCATATGATAAGGAGCCTGGGCTGACATGGCTAGTCGTAAACCCAAAGTGGCACTAACTTACAGGGACATGCATCCATGACCCAGCATCGAACGTGTCGGTCATCAGCGAGTGAATCCAGGCTGTAGCACTGGGCTAGCAGGACTCCGGTGAACCGGGCTGTAGCGGGCTAACAGGACTCCGGTATTCATCGCGTGACATTTCCCCAAAGGGACAGACACATGAACGAAGAAGGACACATGCCGGCCAGCCTAAGTGTTCCGGAGCAGTAGCAAGCTACCATGGCTCAGTGGAAGCACTAGGAGACATTTCCCGGTAAGAGAGGCTACAAAAGGTAAACAACTAGATAGTCAGATCCCACACATACCAAGCATTTCAATAACATACACACAATATGCTCGATATGTGCAAATACAACATGGCATCACAACATGACTCTACAACTCAAGTATTTATACAATAGGCTCCGAGGAGCGAGATATTACAAACATGGGTCTCATGACCCAACAATCAGAGCATACAAGTCAAAGCACAAGCGGAAGCTATCATGTCTGGGTACAGACCTCTATAAATGGAAAAGGCTGAGAAGCCTGACTATCTACCAGATCCTGCCGGGGCACAAGATCGTAGCTGAGGTAACAAGCTAAACGTCGAAGTCCACGCGAAACTACTAGTGAGACTGAAGTCTCTCTGCAAAAACATAAAATAGGCAAACGTGAGTACAAATGTACCCAGCAAGACTTACATCAGAGCTAACTACATATGCATCATTATCAACAAAGGGGATGGTGGGGTTTAACTGCAGCAAGCCAGCTTTGACTCGGTGGCTATCCTGAACTACGACTGCAAGTAACTCTTTTGAGGTGGCGCACACGAGTCCACATATTCACCATATCAATACACCACTATGGATCCGCTCCCGTCTCCCTACGAGAACGCTATCCATAGCACTCACGCTTATCTTGCGTATTTTAGAGTATCCACTTTCACTTGTCTATGAACTGATATAAGCAACCCAGAAGTCCTTATCCGCGGACACGGCTATTCGAATAGATGATGTTAACCCTGCAGGGGTGTACTTATTCACACACACTCTCACCACTTACCGCCGTTTACACGACATGTACTCGGCAACCTTCAAGCGGAAGCCCAACGTGGGTGTCGGCCACGGCCTGCCTAAACACTCAAGTCTCTAGTCCAGGTTTATCGCCTATTCGGGTTCCATCCATGAGGAGATCCGGCCGGAGTTTCGCTCACAGCCCCAAACGATGTGAACAGGGTTCCGTGACACCAAACGGGCGCCCGGTTTACCCGGCCACGTGCCTACCGCATCACAGCCCACCCCTACGGTCAGCACTTCGCACGGCCTCCAGCATACTACAAACACTAGAAACTACTTGCAACTCCTGGACAGAGGACAAGGGTGATCAAGAAGCCGAGAGGGTCCATTGGTTTCGGGCCCAATGCGTGGTAGTAGCTGAATCATGGATCACAAACACAGAACTCAGTTCCTGAGGACGGCTTCAATGAGACAACCCACCATGTACTCCTACATGGCCTCTCACCGCTACCTTTACCAAATCGTATTCACACACTTAGCTCACACACAGTAGGACATGTTCATACACCTCTGATTCATCCCCGATGAATCAGACCTAACTCAACTCTAAGCAGTAGCAGGCATGACAAACAAGCATGAATGAGTAGGCACAACAGGGCTCAAACAACTCCTACTCATGCTAGTGGGTTTATCTATTTACTGTGGCAATGACAGGTCATGCAAAGGATAAAGGGGTTCAGCTACCGCAGCAAGTAACAGATGAATCGGTGTTGTCTTAATGCATTAAAAGAGAGCAGGAGCGAGAGAGTGGGATTTTATCGGAATGAACAAGGGGGTTTTGCTTGCCTGGCACTTCTGAAGATAACATAGTTCTTCATCGGTGTCATCGAAGTCATCGTCGGAACCACGTCTATCGAGGGGGAACAACACCGGCAAACACAGAGGAAACACGATCAATGCAATGCACAATATGATGCATGCTATGACATGGCAATATGAATGTGTTTTGGGCTAATGCACTTAGCTATGATTTAAATGAAGTGGGTTTGAATACATGATTCAAACTCCAACCCCATATATGCTTATTTAAATGCCCTTTATTTGTTTTGTCCAAAACAGAGGACAAACATTGTTCAAACATGCATGAAAATGGTATAGATGGATTCCTTGAATTTTTCTGATAATTTTTCATATATAATTTATTTAATTTGGAGTTACGGTTGAATTTCTATGAATTTTAGAAGTTTTAGGCATTTTCTGGAATTTATAAATCATTTAGGATTTATTTAAATTCCAGAAAGGAATTATTGCGTCAGCATGACCTCACGGTGACGTCAGCAGGTCAATGGGCTGGTCCAGGTCAAACTGACCTGTGGGCCCTGCGTGTCAGTGTCTGGACTAACTAACCTAATTAAATTAACCCTAACTAACTTGGTTAGCAGGGCGGGGCCCGCATGTCAGTGGGAGAGAGGGGAGAGTCAAACCGGGCAGTGGGGTCACACCCGGGTCAAACTCGCCGGAGTTGACCCGAGGCTCGTCGCCGGCGAGGCCAGGGACGGCGGAGAGCGTCGGGATTCGCCCTCCGATGACCAAAAGAGCGGCGGAGGGGCTCTACGGGATGCCCAGGCTCGCGCGCATCTAACAGGGCAAACGGGAGAAGCTAGGGTGGCCGGAGGCGACGGCAATCATAACGACGGCGGCGGCCGGAGTTTGGGTGAGGCGCGAGCGGTGGCTACGGTACACAACAGGAGCAATAGACTAGGGTTTTGGGATCCTAGCGTGGTGCTGAGCACGGTGGTGTGCTTGGACGTGACGCGCGTGAGCTCTAGCCACGGCGACCTCGTGGCCGGCGGCAATGGGCTCTCGGGCTCGGCGGAGACGATGGATACGGCACGAAATCGAGCGAAAAGACGGAGGGGAAACAAAGAGGAGCTCACGTCGAGTCTGCAGGGGTGGTCAGTGGGCTCGGGGAGGCTGCGAGGCGAGCGCGGGGTCGCCGGTGAACTCGGGGCCGGAGCTTGAAGACGATGAAGAAGGCGGTGATGCAGTGCGTCCGGCGTAGCTTGGCTCTGCGTAGGTGATGGGGACGACGCTGCGGTCCTTCTGGATTGGTCGGCGAGGCGAGTGGTGGTCGGTGGCCATGGCTATAGCGAGCGGCGGCGACGGCGACTCTCGGGTGAGCTCGGGGAAGAGAGTCAGGGGAGGGAGAGAGGGTGCAGCGAGTGAGGGAGAGGGGCGAGGGGACACGGGGCGTCGCGGACGGGGTCCGGGGCGACGAGAGGAAGGCGGCAAGCAGGAGGTGGCCGGGGCATCGCCAGCGCTGCCACCGAGCTGCTTCGGGGCGAGGGGAGGAAGACGACAGGGGGGGAACGCCTGGTGGGCTGGGCCGCATAGGAGCTGGGCCGGCTGGGCTACCAGGTGAGCGCCAGGTAAGGTTTCTCTCCCCTCTGCTTTTCCTATTTCTGTTTTTATTTATTTATTTTGTTCTGTGTTGTTTTAGTTTAGTAAAATACTAAACCATTTTATAAAATCCTGAAAATAGTTATGTGGCTAGAACTAAAATATACCAAACCACATAAAATGTTCCAGTAGTATTGGACATATATTATTTATATATCAAATATATATCCAATGCAAATAGTTATTTATTTAATTCAAAGGCCCAAAATAATTAACTCTGAGAGACCAAAAATATTGTTTTGAGTTTTACCTCTTTGCAATATTTTCAGAGACTAAGAGGAACATTTTCTTGGACTTCTTTGAGAAGATTTTAATGTTGATCATTTTTAGAAGGTTTCTGAGGCTTTGAAAATCCCTCAATTCAAATTTCATTTGAATTAAAACATGATGCTCACATGAGGCCTAGCCTAGTGCATAACAGGACCAGGGATGTGACAACTCACCCCCACTAAACAAAAATCTCGTCCCGAGATTCAAGCATAGGGTAAGATGAAGGGGGAACGCAACTAGTATAATCTTCACGATCCAGGGTGCACTTCATCAGCATGTTGAATCGATCACCATCTTTGTCTTGTCGTCTTGTTATGAGAACTCCAGTTATTATGACAATGAGAGGAGAAGGAGACTCTAGAAGAATCGATCTTCACGAAGGTCGAACAACTCAGGATTAACTCACGGAATGGGACATAGCAACATTTCTCGAGCTGAGGGACGAAGCACACCTCTAGAGGGATGGAGTGGGGCAGATGACGAGGTTTACCAGGTAGACTACAATTCCACGCTTAAAAGGGTGGTGAATGGTTGTCAACGTAGCGAGGAGTTGAGTTGCCATGATACCACAACGAGACACCTTAGGGATGGTGACTCGTAGATATATCCCCTTAAGTGGCAAAAAGAATTACCTTTGATTCAGAGATCATTGAGACTCTTTAAACCAGCCTAAGGCAATTCTCGAGCGATCGTTTGGAGGGGGTCGATAGAATGGCATACTCGGACTTGGATGATGTGGATTACCTTGTTGAAGACAACGTAATGGATGAATTTGCTTACCACCGGAAATGGAAGGGACCCATGGTAGAATGGCACATTGGCGGTGCAAGCTGGGAACAAAATGCAAATGCTGGGAATGATTCTGGTAACTGGGGGAAGAACCCAACAATAGAGAGTGAATTCACTGTTTGAAAAGGTCATAGCGTTGCCGAGGAAACTGAGAGGAATCCCGGTTAGTGCCGATGATAAGACGTAGCGCTTGTGCGTGCTCTCAAGAACTTGAGCATTTCCACAATCATCAAGGTTTTACCAATATCCGTGTCAAGGATCCTGGCACACAACTTGCTACCATGATGAATACTGACGGACGATGCGGATGCAAAAGAAGATAACACCTTCTCAGATTTCATCTTAGCGAGGCCAAGCGGCAAATCTGGACGATCAACCGAGAGACATTTAGCACTCCGCTTCTAATGTTCTCCTTGATGTGCTAGTGTAACCCATTTATTGAAATGGTTTGATATCTGGAACATCAAGTAAAAGGTCGGACTTCGGGATCTCAAAAATCCATAGGGGCAACTAGGGAGTAAATCCTACGAAATCCCTATGGGGAGGTGGCCAACTTCCTCAAATCAAGATACTACAACAGGAGGTCTTCCGGCTGGGTGTGTTGGCCACGACATCCACTTTACCGGTTATCGCGAGACCAATATTATAGTTCTTGGGAAATTTTCCAACCCATCATATCTGCCTGAGATTCAGATCTGGTTGGTGTCAGGATATTCCAGACTCATCGAGTCTAGGAAGAAAAACGAAAGTTTGCAACACAAATCGACAAGATGACGTTGCGAGATTCTCGGGGAATGAACTACGATAGTAAGCTCCACAACATGAGCTGGTTCTGCTACAAACATGTGAACACGTTGTCCCAGACAAGCATGGCCATGTAGTACTCTTATAATTAAACACTACCGAGTTCAGGTAGGGAACCATCATCGAGGATATCGAAGTCTTTACGCAAGTCCATGGATTAGATCCCAAGCATAGACTTCTTTTCCTTGAACAAGTCAATCAGTGGCTTAGTGTGCTAGGGACACATATAGAATGGAGGTTGCAAGTCTCTGAACCACAGAATACTTCGCACGTATGCATGACTGATTGGGATGATTCCAGAGGAAGCAAAACTAACTTTCTCAAATTCATGGCGGCAACTTTCACCAAATGCACGTGTATAAGAGGAAGTCACTCCTTTCATCAAACAAGTACTTCATGAGCTAGCATGAAGAAAATGCTTTCAAAAGTTTCCAACACTAGCTTAATGTTCAGCAAAATTATGGAGAAGACAAGTATGTTGTCGATGGGCTCAACAACAATTCATCCAGGTTTCCATATAAAAGGAATTCCATAGTTAAGTGAACACAGTGATAGCATTGATCAGACCAAAAGATGTAATGGTGTATGCTCAAGGAAAATCCACGAGTAAGACAACATTACGAACATCGTTGGTTCTGACTTGATTTGAGGATAGCCCATACTCAAATCAAAGTTTTGGTTAGGACGATAAGTCCAGCAATTGATCGCGAGGATCAATCAATGAATACATCACCTTTCTTCAACACACACTACACAAGAATATCCCTTTGGAACGAACTATGTCAGGCAAGCTTTTATCTTCCAACTCTCCAAGTTGTTGTCTAGCTTAACCAACTAGCTCAGGGATATCTAACACCGATTCTTGGAGAGAAGGTGGTTCACAAGAAACCAACTTGATCACGAGCTCAACATAACAGTCAAGGGACAACCTGGTAATACTTCCGAGAAGATATTCGGAAAATCACGAACCACCGGTATGTTACTAAGCTCGAGAACAATCTCGCTTTTGAGGGCAAGACGATATGATCAAATGAGTGAGGACTTGACAAGATCCTAACTCATCAATCGAAGGGTGCACCGAAATAAGGACTAGGTAGCACGATCAATCTTAGAATGATGACTCAATAATCAGCACGCTAAGAATGAGGTTGTGGTCCATTTAACTACCAAGCAACGGAGTTGCTAGCAGTATTGATTTCACACGCCATGATTCATTTGTCGGCATTCCGGTTACAATAACACAGGAACCGAGGAATGAACAATGATGGCAAGAAGTATCACTATACCAAGAGTTCATAGGATGGTGTGCAATTCCTATAACAATCCCGATATAAAAGATGGTAATACTCCAAGGTAGAACAGAGCGAAAGCTGGATTAGCAATTTGTTCTGCGGAGCACAACTTCTTTGACCCAATCCTGGATATGGAAGAGGTACTGGAGTTTGTTTCTCCTAGTCATTCCGCGATAGAATGGCTTGACGGACCACAAGAGTAATAGGCATCGATAAACGAATGCATGCATACTCTTGACTATCAATTGATAGACGAGGGTCAGAATGCAACTAAAGAGAACAACTCAAAGGAACATATAATTTTTTGAGTTGTGGATGCATAGATTAGTATGTCGAGAGAGATCAACATTTCTTCCAGATAACCCATGCAGAGAGATAGGACTGGCAGAGTCACAATATAGCATGGAGAACTCATCGAGAGCACTCTGGTTGTGATCGTTCAGTTCAACGAGGAACTTCTGCCATAAGTAGTTCATGGTATTTGGAAGAAGAAGATACCACGGACTTCAAGGACTATCGCAAAGGTTGCTAATAACCTAAAGGAACGAGCAGAAACTATCAACATGAAGCAAGTAGGGTGAATCTTGGTTCGAAAACCCAAGGAGTAGAATACCTACTACTAAGTAGCATCACGAGATGCTTTCGAGAATGATGGCCAGAATCTTCACACTGGGAACACAAAACGTTGCTAGATTACTAGGTGACTCCCTAAAACACCTAGGGTCATAATAGTAGCTCCAACATATATGTCAAGGCAATAAATTACCTCAACGCACCGGTTAGTGTGGGTAATCTGGCCCAAAGGAACATCGGAACGGGAGGAAGGGATTTTGCAAATGCTTCAGACTATTTAGAAACCTGGGATGACTCGGACAGCATAACGGCTGTAAATGCTCAAAAGTTTGGAGACATACTACATAAATGGTGGCATAGCCACTCATAAGCACAATATCAAGGTTTCGAGATCAACAATTAACATACGGAAGTAATAGGAACTGAAACGAGGCTTAAGTCCAACAATTCTATAAGTCAACGGATTAGTAACACGTGATCCTGATAGAAAGAAGAGATAGCCTAGTTCTTAATCCCCGTAGGAAAGATAAGATGACTCAGATCAGAAGGCCATGAGGTATAAGGAGTAAAAAGAGCCTTACGTTCCATCCCACAATCAATTCCCTTATATAACTAAAGAATTTCTAGACTCAACTTCGACCAGTTGGCTTGGTAATCCTACAGGCAGTCAAGCTCTGATACCAACGCTGTCAGGACCCCGACTCAATGCCACATCGATCTAGCATGTAACACCTCATATCACTTTGCGGCCTCACGCACGGTATTCCCACGGGTGTCGCCTTACCTTTGCCCGGGACCGTTTGCGCCTTTTGACACACGTATATGACAGTGTCGCTAGCATCCATATGATAAGGAGCCTGGGCTGACATGGCTAGTCGTAAACCCAAAGTGGCACTAACTTACAGGGACAGGCATCCATGACCCAGCATCGAACGTGTCGGTCATCAGTGAGTGAATCCAGGCTGTAGCACTGGGCTAGCAGGACTCCGGTGAACCGGGCTATAGCGGGCTAACAGGACTCCGGTATTCATCGCGTGACATTTCCCCGAAGGGACAGACACATGAACGAAGAAGGACACATGCCGGCCAGCCTAAGTGTTCCGGAGCAGTAGCAAGCTACCATGGCTCAGTGGAAGCACTAGGAGACATTTCCCGATAAGAGAGGCTACTAAAGGTAAACAACTAGATAGTCAGATCCCACACATACCAAGCATTTCAATAACATACACACAATATGCTCGATATGTGCAAATACAACATGGCATCACAACATGACTCTACAACTCAAGTATTTATACAATAGGCTCCGAGGAGCGAGATATTACAAACATGGGTCTCATGACCCAACAATCAGAGCATACAAGTCAAAGCACAAGCGGAAGCTATCATGTCTGGGTACAGACCTCTATAAATGGAAAAGGCTGAGAAGCCTGACTATCTACCAGATCCTGCCGGGGCACAAGATCGTAGCTGAGGTAACAAGCTAAACGTCGAAGACCACGCGAAACTACTAGTGAGACTGAAGTCTCTCTGCAAAAACATAAAATAGGAAAACGTGAGTACAAATGTACCCAGCAAGACTTACATCAGAGCTAACTACATATGCATCATTATCAACAAAGGGGATGGTGGGGTTTAACTGCAGCAAGCCAGCTTTGACTCGGTGGCTATCCTGAACTACGACTGCAAGTAACTCTTTTGAGGTGGCGCACACGAGTCCACATATTCACCATATCAATACACCACTATGGATCCGCTCCCGTCTCCCTACGAGAACGCCATCCATAGCACTCACGCTTATCTTGCGTATTTTAGAGTATCCACTTTCACTTGTCTATGAACTGATATAAGCAACCCAGAAGTCCTTATCCGCGGACACGGCTATTCGAATAGATGATGTTAACCCTGCAGGGGTGTACTTCTTCACACACGCTCTCACCACTTACCGCCGTTTACACGACATGTACTCAGCAACCTTCAAGCGGAAGCCCAACGTGGGTGTCGGCCACGGCCTACCTAAACACTCAAGTCTCTAGTCTAGGTTTATCGCCTATTCGGGTTCCATCCATGAGGAGATCCGGCCGGAGTTTCGCTCACAGCCCCAAATGATGTGAACAGGGTTCCGTGACACCAAACGGGCGCCCGGTTTACCCGGCCACGTGCCTACCGCATCACAGCCCACCCCTACGGTCAGCGCTGCGCACGGCCTCCAGCATACTACAAACACCAGAAACTACTTGCAACTCCTGGACAGAGGACAAGGGTGATCAAGAAGCCGAGAGGGTCCATTGGTTTCGGGCCCAATGCATGGTAGTAGCTGAATCATGGATCACAAACACAGAACTCAGTTCCTGAGGACGGCTTCAATGAGACAACCCACCATGTACTCCTACATGGCCTCTCACCGCTACCTTTACCAAATCGTATTCACACACTTAGCTCACACACAGTAGGACATGTTCACACACCTCTGATTCATCCCCGATGAATCAGACCTAACTCAACTCTAAGCAGTAGCAGGCATGACAAACAAGCATGAATGAGTAGGCACAACAGGGCTCAAACAACTCCTACTCATGCTAGTGGGTTTATCTATTTACTGTGGCAATGACAGGTCATGCAAAGGATAAAGGGGTTCAGCTACCGCAGCAAGTAACAGATGAATCGGTGTTGTCTTAATGCATTAAAAGAGAGCAGGAGCGAGAGAGTGGGATTTTATCGGAATGAACAAGGGGGTTTTGCTTGCCTGGCACTTCTGAAGATAACATAGTTCTTCATCGGTGTCATCGAAGTCATCGTCGGAACCACGTCTATCGAGGGGGAACAACACCGGCAAACACAGAGGAAACACGATCAATGCAATGCACAATATGATGCATGCTATGACATGGCAATATGAATGTGTTTTGGGCTAATGCACTTAGCTATGATTTAAATGAAGTGGGTTTGAATACATGATTCAAACTCCAACCCCATATATGATTATTTAAATGCCCTTTATTTGTTTTGTCCAAAACAGAGGACAAACATTGTTCAAACATGCATGAAAATGGTACAAATGGATTCCTTGAATTTTTCTGATAATTTTTCATATATAATTTATTTAATTTGGAGTTACGGTTGAATTTCTATGAATTTTAGAAGTTTTAGGCATTTTCTGGAATTTATAAATCATTTAGGATTTATTTAAATTCTAGAAATGAATTATTGCGTCAGCATGACCTCACGGTGACGTCAGCAGGTCAACGGGCTGGTCCAGGTCAAACTGACCTGTGGGCCCTGCGTGTCAGTGTCTGGACTAACTAACCTAATTAAATTAACCCTAAATAACTTGGTTAGCCGGGCGGGGCCCGCATGTCAGTGGGAGAGAGGGGAGAGTCAAACCGGGCAGTGGGGTCACACCCGGGTCAAACTCGCCGGAGTTGACCCGAGGCTCGTCGCCGGCGAGGCCAGGGACGGCGGAGAGCGTCGGGATTCGCCCTCCGATGACCAAAAGAGCGGCGGAGGGGCTCTACGGGATGCCCAGGCTCGCGCGCATCTAACAGGGCAAACGGGAGAAGCTAGGGTGGCCGGAGGCGACGGCAATCATGACGACGGCGGCGGCCGGAGTTCGGGTGAGGCGCGAGCGGTGGCTACGGTACACAACAGGAGCAATAGACTAGGGTTTTGGGATCCTGGCGTGGTGCTGAGCACGGTGGTGTGCTTGGACGTCACGCGCGTGAGCTCTAGCCACGGCGACCTCGTGGCCGGCGGCAATGGGCTCTCGGGCTCGGCGGAGACGATGGATACGGCACGAAATCGAGCGAAAAGACGGAGGGGAAACGAAGAGGAGCTCACGTCGAGTCTGCAGGGGTGGTCAGTGGGCTCGGGGAGGCTGCGAGGCAAGCGCGGGGTCGCCGGCGATCTCGGGGCCGGAGCTTGAAGACGATGAAGAAGGCGGTGATGTAGTGCGTCCGGCGTAGCTTGGCTCTGCGTAGGTGATGGGGACGACGCTGCGGTCCTTCTGGATTGGTCGGCGAGGCGAGTGGTGGTCCGTGGCCGTGGCTATGGCGAGCGGCGGCGACGACGACTCTCGGGTGAGCTCGGGGAAGAGAGTCAGGGGAGGGAGAGAGGGTGCAGCGAGTGAGGGAGAGGGGCGAGGGACACGGGGCGTCGCGGACGGGGTCCGAGGCGATGAGAGGAAGGCGGCAAGCAGGAGGTGGCCGGGGCATCGCCAGCGCTCGCCACCGAGCTGCTTCGGGGCAAGGGGAGGAAGACGACAGGGGGGGAACGCCTGGTGGGCTGGGCCGCACAGGAGCTGGGCCGGCTGGGCTACCAGGTGAGCGCCAGGTAAGGTTTCTCTCCCCTCTGCTTTTCCTATTTCTGTTTTTATTTATTTATTTTGTTCTGTGTTGTTTTAGTTTAGTAAAATACTAAACCATTTTATAAAATCCTTAAAATAGTTATGTGGCTAGAACTAAAATATACCAAACCACATAAAATGTTCCAGTAGTATTGGACATATATTATTTATATATCAAATATATATCCAATGCAAATAGTTATTTATTTAATTCAAAGGCCCAAAATAATTAACTCTGAGATACCAAAAATATTGTTTTGAGTTTTACCTCTTTGCAATATTTTCAGAGACTAAGAGGAACATTTTCTTGGACTTCTTTGAGAAGATTTTAATGTTGATCATTTTTAGAGGGTTTCTGAGGCTTTGAAAATCCCTCAATTCAAATTTCATTTGAATTAAAACATGATGCTCACATGAGGCCTAGCCTAGTGCATAACAGGACCAGGGATGTGACACTCACTTTCTTGTAAATACAGGCTTCTCCAAAAGTCTGTATAAAACCATATGCTTTGATCACACTATCAAAGCGTTTATTCCAACTCCGAGATGCTTGCACCAGTCCATAAATGGATCGCTGGAGCTTGCATACTTTGTTAGCACCTTTTGGATCAACAAAACCTTTTGGCTGCATCATATACAACTCTTCTTCTAGAAATCCATTCAAGAATGCAGTTTTGACATCCATTTGCCAGATTTCATAATCATGAAATGCAGCAATGGCTAACATGATTCGGACAGACTTAAGCATCGCTACGGGTGAGAAAGTCTCATTGTAGTCAACCCCTTGAACTTGTCGAAAACCTTTTGCGACAAGTCGAGCTTTATAGACAGTTACATTACCATCAGCGTCAGTCTTCTTCTTAAAAATCCATTTGTTATCAATGGCCTGCCGATCATCGGGCAAGTCAACCAAAGTCCATACTTTGTTCTCATACATGGATCCCATCTCAGATTTCATGGCCTCTAGCCATTTTGCGGAATCTGGGCTCATCATCGCTTCCTCATAGTTCGTAGGTTCGTCATGGTCAAGTAACATGACTTCCAGAATAGGATTACCGTACCACTCTGGTGCAGATCTTATTCTAGTAGACCTTCGAAGTTTAGTAGAAACTTGATCTGAAGTTTCATGATCAATATCATTAGCTTCCTCACTAATTGGTGTAGGTGTCACAGGAACCGATTCATGTGATGAACTACTTTCCAATAAGGGAGCAGGTACAGTTACCTCATCAAGTTCTACTTTCCTCCCACTCACTTCTTTCGAGAGAAACTCCTTCTCTAGAAAGGATCCATTCTTAGCAATGAATGTCTTGCCTTCGGATCTGTGATAGAAGGTATACCCAACTGTTTCTTTTGGGTATCCTATGAAGACACATTTCTCCGATTTAGGTTCGAGCTTATCTGGTTGAAGTTTCTTCACATAAGCATCGCAGCCCCAAATTTTAAGAAACGACAACTTTGGTTTCTTGCCAAACCACAGTTCATAAGGCGTCGTCTCAACGGATTTTGATGGTGCCCTATTTAACGTGAATGCGGCCGTCGCTAAAGCATAACCCCAGAATGATAGCGGTAAATCACTAAGAGACATCATAGATCGCACCATATCTAGTAAAGTACGATTATGACGTTCAGACACACCATTTCGTTGTGGTGTTCCGGGTGGCATGAGCTGCGAAACTATTCCGTATTGTTTCAAATGTAAACCAAACTCGTAACTCAAATATTCTCCTCCACGATCAGATCGTAGGAATTTTATTTTCTTGTTACGATGATTTTCCACTTCACTCTGAAATTCTTTGAACTTTTCAAATGTTTCAGACTTGTGTTTCATTAAGTAGATATACCCATATCTGCTTAAATCATCTATGAAGGTGAGAAAATAATGATATCCGCCACGAGCTTCAACATTCATCGGACTGCATACATCTGTATGTATGATTTCCAACAAATCTGTTGCTCTCTCGATAGTACCGGAGAACGGTGTTTTAGTCATCTTGCCCATGAGGCACAGTTCGCAAGTACCAAGTGATTCATAATCAGGTGTTTCCAAAATTCCATCAGTATGGAGTTTCTTCATGCGCTTTACACCGATATGACCTAAACGGCAGTGCCACAAATAAGTTGCAGTATCATTATTAACTATGCATCTTTTGGCTTCGACATTATGAATATGTGTATCACTACTATCGAGATTCAACAAAAATAGACCACTCTTCAAGGGTGCATGACCATAAAAGATATTACTCATATAAATAGAACAACCATTATTCTCTGATTTAAATGAATAACCGTCTCGCATCAAACAAGATCCAGATATAATGTTCATGCTCAACGCTGGCACCAAATAACAATTATTCAGGTCTAAAACTAATCCCGAAGGTAGATGTAGAGGTAGCGTGCCGACCGCGATCACATCGACTTTGGAACCGTTTCCCACGCGCATCGTCACCTCATCCTTGGCCAGTGCTCGCTTATTCCGTAGTCCCTGTTTCGAGTTGCAAATGTTAGCAACAGAACCAGTATCAAATACCCAGGTGCTACTGCGAGCTCTAGTAAGGTACACATCAATAACATGTATATCACATATACCTCTGTTCACCTTGCCATCCTTCTTATCCGCCAAATACTTGGGGCAGTTCCGCTTCCAGTGTCCAGTCTGCTTGCAGTAGAAGCACTCAGTTTCAGGCTTAGGTCCAGACTTGGGTTTCTTCTCTTGAGCAACAACTTGCTTGCTGTTCTTCTTGAAGTTCCCCTTCTTCTTCCCTTTGCCCTTTTTCTTGAAACTAGTGGTCTTGTTAACCATCAACACTTGATGCTCCTTCTTGATTTCTACTTCCGCAGCTTTTAGCATTGCGAAGAGCTCGAGAATTGTCTTGTTCATCCCTTGCATATTATAGTTCATCACGAAGCTCTTGTAGCTTGGTGGCAGTGATTGGAGAATTCTGTCAATGACACTATCATTAGGAAGATTAACTCCCAGTTGAATCAAGTGATTATTATACCCAGACATTTTGAGTATGTGTTCACTGACAGAACTATTCTCCTCCATCTTGCAGCTATAGAACTTATTGGAGACTTCATATCTCTCAATCCGGGCATTTGCTTGAAATATTAACTTCAACTCCTGGAACATCTCATATGCTCCATGACGTTCAAAACGTCGTTGAAGACCCGGTTCTAAGCCGTAAAGCATGGCACACTGAACTATTGAGTAGTCATTAGCTTTGCTCTGCCAGACGTTCTTAACGTCGTTAGTTGCATCAGCAGCAGGCCTGGCACCCAGCGGTGCTTCCAGGACGTAATTCTTCTATGCAGCAACGAGGATAATCCTCAAGTTACGAACCAAGTCCGTGTAATTGCTACCATCATCTTTCAACTTTGCTTTCTCAAGGAACGCATTAAAATTCAACGGAACAACAGCACGAGCCATCTATCTACAACAAACATAGATAAGCAAAATACTATCAGGTACTAAGTTCATGATAAATTTAAGTTCAATTAATCATATTACTTAAGAACTCCCACTTAGACAGACATCTCTCTAGTCATCTAAGTGATCACGTGATCCAAATCAACTAAACCATAACCGATCATCACGTGAGATGGAGTAGTTTTCAATGGTGAACATCACTATGTTGATCATATCTACTACATGATTCATGCTCGACCTTTAGGTCTCCGTGTTCCGAGGCCATATCTGCATATGCTAGGCTCGTCAAGTTTAACCTGAGTATTCTGCGTGTGCAAAACTGGCTTGCACCCGTTGTAGATGGACGTAGAGCTTATCACACCCAATCATCACGTGGTGTCTGGGCACGACGAACTTTGGCAACGGTGCATACTCAGGGAGAACACTTCTTGATAATTTTAGTGAGAGATCATCTTAAAATGCTACCGTCAATCAAAGCAAGATAAGATGCATAAAGGATTAACATCACATGCAATCAATATAAGTGATATGATATGGCCATCATCATCTTATGCTTGTGATCTCCATCTCCGAAGCACCGTCGTGATCACCATCGTCACCGGCGCGACACCTTGATCTTCATCGTAGCATCGTTGTCGTTTACGCCATCTATTGCTTCTACGACTATCGCTACCGCTTAGTGATAAAGTAAAGCAATTACAAGGCGTTTTCATTTCATACAATAAAGCGACAACCATATGGCTCCTGCCAGTTGCCGATAACTTCGGTTACAAAACACGATCATCTCATACAATAAAATATAGCATCACGTCTTGACCATATCACATCACAACATGCCCTGCAAAAACAAGTTAGACGTCCTCTACTTTGTTGTTGCAAGTTTTACGTGGCTGCTACAGGCTTAGCAAGAACCGTTCTTACCTACGCATCAAAACCACAATGATAGTTCGTCAAGTTAGTGCTGTTTTAACCTTCGCAAGGACCGGGCGTAGCCACACTCGATTCAGCTAAAGTGAGAGAGACAGACACCCGCCAGCCACCTTTAAGCAAGAGTGCTCGTAACGGTGAAACCAGTCTCGCGTAAGCGTACGCGTAATGTCGGTCCGGGCCGCTTCATCTCACAATACTGCTGAGCCAAAGTATGACATGCTGGTAAGCAGTATGACTTGTATCGCCCACAACTCACTTGTGTTCTACTCGTGCATATGACATCTACGCATAAAACCTGGGACGGATGCCACTGTTGGGGAACGTACTAATTTCAAAAAAATTCCTACGTACACGCAAGATCATGGTGATAACATAGCAACAAGAGGGGAGAGTGTTGTCCACGTACCCTCCTAGACCGTAAGCGGAAGCGTTATGACAACGCGGTTGATGTAATCGTACGTCTTCATGATCCGACCGATCCAAGCACCGAACGTACGGCACCTCCGAGTCCAGCACACGTTCAGCTCGATGACAATCCCCGGGCTCCGATCCAGCAAAGCTTCGGGGATGAGTTCCGTCAGCACGATGGCATGGTGACGATGATGATGTTCTACCGGTGCAGGGCTTCGCCTAAACTCCGCGACGATATGACCGAGGTGGAATGTGGTGGAGGGGGGCACCGCACACGGCTAAGGAACGATCCGTAGATCAACTTGTGTGTCTAGGGTGCCCCCCTGCCCCCGTATATAAAGGAGCAAGGGGGGGTGCGGCCGGCCCTAGGAGGAGGCGTGCCGGAGGAGTCCTACTCCCATCGGGAGTAGGACTCCCCCCTTCCCTAGTTGGACTAGGACCTGGGGGGAAGGAGGAGAGGGGGAAAGGAAAGGGGGGGGGGGCACCGCCCCCTCCTTGTCCTATTCGGACTTGGGGGGGAGGGGTGCGCGGCTGCCCCTTGGCCCCTTCTCCTCTTCCTCCACAAGGCCCACTAAGGCCCATTATGTCACCGGGGGGTTCCGGTAACCTCCCGGTACTCCGGTAAAATGCCGATTTCACCCGGAACACTTCCGATGTCCAAACATAGGCTTCCAATATATCAATCTTTATGTATTGACCATTTCGAGACTCCTCGTCATGTCCGTTATCACATCCGGGACTCCGAGCAAACTTCGGTACATCAAAACTTATAAACTCATAATAAAACTGTCATCATAACGTTAAGCGTGCGGACCCTACGGGTTCGAGAACTATGTAGACATGACCTAGAACTATTCTCGGTCAATAACCAATAGTGGAACCTGGATGCCCATATTGGTTCCTACATATTCTACGAAGATCTTTATCGGTCAAACCGCATAACAACATATGTTGTTCCCTTTGTCATTGGTATGTTACTTGCCCGAGATTTGATCGTCGGTATCCAATACCTAGTTCAATCTCGTTACCGGCAAGTCTCTTTACTCGTTTGTAATGCATCATCTCGTAACCAACTCATTGGTCACATTGCTTGCAAGGCTTATAGTGATGTGCATTACCGAGAGGGCCCAGAGATACCTCTCCTACAATCGGAGTGACAGAACCTAATCTCGAAATACGCCAACTCAACATGTACCTTTGGAGACACCTATAGCACTCCTTTATAATCACCCAGTTACGTTGTGACGTTTGGTAGTACCCAAAGTGTTCCTCCGGTAAACGGGAGTCGCATAATCTCATAGTTACAGGAACATGTATAAGTCATGAAGAAAGCAATAGCAATATACTAAACGATCAAGTGCTAGGCTAACGGAATGGGTCATGTCAATCACATCATTCTCCTAATGATGTGATCCCATTAATCAAATGACAACACATGTCTATGGTTAGGAAACATAACCATCTTTGATTAATGAGCTAGTCAAGTAGAGGCATACTAGTGACTATATGTTTGTCTATGTATTCACACATGTATCATGTTTCCGGCTAATACAATTCTAGCATGAATAATAAACATTTATCATGATATGAGGAAATAAATAATAACTTTATTATTGCCTCTAGGGCATATTTCCTTCAGAGACTTCAACCCACAAAGGGTAATGGCTGCACGAGTCCATGAAGGGCTCCACCCATGAAGGATCCACGAAGAAGCAACCTTGTCTACCCCACCATGACGTCGCCCACGAAGGACTTGCCTCACTAGGGTAGATCTTCATGAAGTAAGCGATCTCCTTGCCCTTACAAACTCCTTGGTTCAACTCCACAATCTTGACGGAGGCTCCCAAGTGACACCTAGCCAATCTAGAGACATCACTCTCCAAGAAGTAACAAATGGTGTGTTGATGATGAACTCCCTTGCTCTTGTGCTTCAAATGATAGTCTCCCCAACACTCAACTCTCTCTCTCTCTCACAGGATTTGGATTTGGTGGAAAGAAGATTGGAACAGAAAGCAACTTCGGGAAGGCTAGAGATCAAGATTTATGTGGTAGGAATGGAATATCTTGACCTCAACACAAGTGTAGGTGGTTCTCTCTCAGGAAAAGTGTGTTGGAAGTGTAGGCATGTTCTGATGGCTCTCTCCACGAATGAGGAGTGGGTGGAGGGGTATATATAGCCTCCACACAAAATCTAACCGTTACACACAACTTACCAAACTCGGTGGGACCGAATCCTGAAACTCGGTCGGACCGATTTAGTAAATAATGTGACCGTTAGGATTTTCGGTGGGACCGACATGTCATCTCGGTGGGACCAATATGGTTAGGGTTAGGGCATAACGTAATCTCGGTGAGACCGATTACACAAACTCGGTGAGACCGATTTTGGTAATAGACACACGGAGGGTTGGTCAAGCAAACTCGATGGGACCGATTCGCTCATCTCGTTTAGACCGAAACGTTACGAGAGGGAAACAGTGAGTTTGCATTGCAATCTCGGTGGGACCGATCGCTCGTCTCGGTTTGACCAAAATGTTACAAAAGGGAAACAGAGATATTGTAATCCCATCTCGGTGAGACCGAGATCCCCATCGGTGAGACCGAAAAGACCAGGGTTTGTGGCAGTGGTTGTGACATCTGAACTCGGTGGCGCCGGATAGATGGTTTCGGTGGGGCCGAGTTTGACTTTTGGTTTGGATCATATGTGGATGTGAGAAAGTAGTTGAGGGCTTTGGAGCATATCACTAAGCATTTTGAGCAAGAAACTCATTAAGCAACACCTCATCCCTCCTTGATAGTATTGGCTTTTCCTATAGACTCAATGTGATCTTGGATCACTAAAATAGAAAATGTAGAGTCTTGTGCTTTGAGCTTGAGCCAATCCTTTTGTCCTTAGCATTTTGAAGGATCCACTTTTCTCATCCATGCCATGCCAATCATTGAGCTTTCATGAAATATTTATCTTGAAATAGCATTAGCTCAATGAGCTATATGTTATTAGGAATTACCAAAACCACCCAGGGATAGTTGCACTTTCATATTTACAAACTCCTTAGAAATTATTTTTGGTTGAGTTGAATCAGTTACGGAAACACAACCCTTATTTGGGCTTCGTCATCATCATCCTCCTCCTGATCCAAGTCATCATGTTCAACACCATCCTGCTCCTTACCCGCGCGGTTTCGCCTCCTAATTGGCAGAAGCGTGCGTGCCGCGGGCCTGCGGGCTTCTGTCGGGACCATGGACCACAGGGTGTCCGGGCCTATCTGCCTTCGGCCCAGGGCACGGCACATGGCGGGGGCCCAGCCAAGGGCCCGCCGGAGGTGCCACGAGCACGACCCCTCGCTAGGCCCTAGCCTCTCGAGGCCCCCTCTTCAGGAAGCAGGCGAGCAAGCCTGGCATAGCAGAGTCACTGAGAGCCTCTCGAGGCTACCTCCCTAAGGCAAGCAAGTCAGGGGTAGTTCGGTCCGGTCGTGCGGCACTGCACCCATCACGTGGGTGACGCGCGCAAACGACGAACAACGACAGGAGCCGCGCCAACAGGCGCGTACGAAGAGCTTTTCCCCTTTTGTGGTAAGGGAGCAAGGCAGCTCTCCAGTCCCCAAAGCAATCCCCAAAGGTTGCCCGATCGGTGAAAGAAGGCCAGGACGACGGGCGCGCAGGGCGGTGGTCATTCCCGAGCCCACCAGCGCGTCATGGATGGTGGCTTTGCAGGCGAAGACCACCTTTAGTCAGGATAGACTGCGCCCTTGTCCCTTTTCCAACTGGCCGTTGTGTGGCAACCCTTCCCGCCATTGTTTTCGAGGGAAGAGGACCAAGGCAGTATAAAAGAGGGAAAGGTGCCGCTGTAGAGGGGATGGATCGATGGATCACTTGAGCCCCAACCTCTGTGCTCTCTCTCTCAAGTAATCCAAACAAATTAGGAGTAGGATTTTACGCCGCAAGGTGATCCAAACCTGGGTAACCGCTGTGCCACTGGTCCGTCCTCGCTAGCTCGCTCTCGTCGTAGCCTCACGGTGGTTAGCTGCTGGTAAGGACGAAGCGGCAGAAGGATCTCACCCCAGCATTTGAACCTTAGGGTCCCCAGAGCCCCGTTTCCGACAGGTTGTGAATATGCAGATGTTTAAGGGGACGAGTTGACAATTGTATTGATCGATAGAGTGTAATACTCCCCCCGTCCCATAATATAAGACTCTATGTTCAGGATCAAGTCATGCCACGTTGATGTTTCCTATTCCTTTCATTTTCTTGTATACAAGGCCTACCAGAGACTCAGGAACACAATGTTAAACCATTCTTCTTCAGTCTCATCGTCTACGTTGCTACCATTGTGACTGCGAGGGGGGTGTTGAGTATCGTGATTAGTTAGGAAATATGAGATAGACTAGGATATGTCCTAGCTTGTCTTATACTCCAAGTTGATCATGTAATTCTATATATATGCCCACGAGGATCAAGCAATATATAATCAAATCGATTCCACCAATCCCTCTCTATTCCTTCTACACATAAATATTATTTTTCAACCCACCTTTCCATGCACTTGTAGTTCAGATTTAAAGTATATCCTTTAAATTCCTAGGAGTGCACTTAATTGCTTAAATATAGTAAAAAAAATTCCAAAAAATTCCAAAATTTGAGGAACATTTAATGAACAATGGTGTATGTTGAGTGCAGAAAAAGTTAAGTCAAACGATGAAACAACCGACACTTCACCTTCAAATCCAACTCATTCCTTCTTGAAAGCACAGTTCTTCCTTAGATGGTTCGGTTTTTAAGCAGTATACGTCATAACTTTTGTCAAACATCCTTAATTTTTTATCTCAACTTCTATTGATCATATGATGACACCCAATTGAAGTTTCATGTTTTTCAAACTTTGATTGCATTTTTTGGAATTAAAATACCAGTAACCTCCATGTTCAGGGTTGAGCCCTCGCACCCTGATGTTTGCAGTTCCTTCTATTTTCTGCTATTAGGCCTTAATAGAGACTCAACAACACAAATAGGATTTTTGAACCCATTTTTGCTACCTTTTCATGCACTTGCAGTTCTAATTTGAAGTATACCCTTTTAATGCCTATGAATGCATTTAATTGCATAAATATAGCAACACATTTTCTCTTAAACATCCCTAATTTGGACCACATGCAACATGTCACAAATAGGATAAAGTTAGCCCCTTTTGGAACCATTTGCTAATTTTAAGATATAAATTGCATTTCTAGTTATTTATAGAATAATATTAATTTTTTAATTACATGCATATAAAAATGAGCTATAAATTCAAGAAAAAATATATCATATTATCAAAGACCCTTCCTTGCTGAGTGTTTTGCGTTTGCCAAATGTAACACCGGTCAAAGCATCCGTTTGCCAAGTAACTGTGAAAAAACACTTGACAAACAGCCCTACCCACGGCATATAACATTTTCCCCGTAGTGACATCATCTCCTCCTGTTCGCTATCCGAGCCCCCTCCGCTCGTCCCCTCGGTGTGTCAAAGCACTACATGTCCGTCCGCAATCTCCATGTCAGACAGCAGCCGGGACGGCAATGACGGCATGGAAGGGAGTTGAGGTGGGTGTGGGTTCAAATTTCAAAGTAGAGACGAGGAAGACATGGATGCAAATGGAACCCAATGAAGCTTTGAGCGAGTGGAGATTACTTCATTCTGGGTGTTTTGAGAAACCAAAACCAGGTGGTCTCGAAGTATTTCCGAGACTACAGCCCAACAAACCACTACTGAGGTCCAACAATAATCAATTATTAGAGAACCTCAAATGCATAAATACGATCATCACACATAATACTAACCAGATCAAAAGTTCTAGGCATTTTTATTCAAGGAATGAAGGGAGAGAAGAAAAACCTTTATTCATATCATCGCACGTGCAAGCCTAGCCTATACATAGAATAACTTGGAAGACAATTGTTATTTGTTAGAGTTGTGTCGAATATTGTGTAGAACTTAGGTTATAATTGGACTTGTAGTTGTATTATGTTTAGATAGAATATGAAGTTGTGCTCAAGTAGGACACTTGTATCCTAGGCCTCTTTTATATAGCGGGGGTGGACACGCGATGTAACCTATGCCAACATAATAGCACCGGAACGCAGGGGAAGCCGGCGACATGTGCCGGTGTCCAGGGCGACTGGGTGCGGTATTGTAGCGGTGTCATGGGGATGAGCGCCCATAGTCAGGCCCCGGGGATGTAGCCATATCGGTGAACCTCGTTAACAAATCTCGGTGTTGTGCTCGTGTGATTGCTTGGTCCTCAGGTGATCGACGATATGGCCTCGGATTTATTCTAACAAGTGATATCATGAGCTAGGTTATTCGGAAGCTGTGGATTGTTGATCTGAAGGAAGTATCATGTTTGAGATGCAGCCGACTGCGGTGTTGTTCTCGACGAGATTGTAAGAAGCAAGGGGAGGCAACAACTCACATGGCAACATCGGAAGCAGATATGTGGCAGGCCAGCAAATTGTGTGGATGCTGGCGGGTGCGTCAATGGCGGCGGCGTGTTCTCGCGAGGTCTCGTCAGAAGACATGGCGATCGAGGGCAGCGCAGCAGTTGCGCGTGCCGGGCGGCCCAAGGCCCAGGAGCGTAGCGGATCAGCGGTAGGGAGTGCAAGCTGTGATTGTTTGGTTCTCAGATGATCGACGATATGGCCTTGGATTTATTCTAAGTGATATCATGAGCTAGGTTATTCGGAAGCTGTGGATTGTTGATTTGAAGGAAGTATCATGTTTGAGATGCAGCCGACTGCGGTGTTGTTCTCGACGAGATTGTAAGAAGCAATGGGAGGCAGCAGCTCACATAGCAACATCGGAAGCAGATATGTGGCAGGCCAGCAAATTGTATGGATGCTGACGGGTGCGTCAATGGCGGCGGCGTGTTCTCGCGAGGTCTGGTCAGGAGACATGGCGATCGAGGGCAGCGCAGCAGTGGCGCGTGCCGGGCGGCCCAAGGCCCAGGAGCGCAGCGGACCAGCGGTAGGAAGTGCAAGGTGTGGCAGCCTGGTGCAGCCCAGTAACAGCTGGCTATTTCTCAATAAAAAAAGGAACAACGGGCTGGTGCGGCGCTGGATGGAGTTGGAGGTGGCCGCGATATAGTTGCTGGTTGTGTGCGTACATGCGTGAGATTTGTTTTTGACAAAAAGAATCGACACGGAGGCAGTCAGATCAATCGGTGTAGAGAAATACCCATTGATATACATCCATCAGGAATTAGGGAATTGGCACAAAAGTCAGTGCTAGCATCAGGGGTTGAGCACAGGAGCACATCACGTGATTGCTAGTAGTACACAGAGGTTCTGCTCGTGTACTTGGGCATTGCGTTGGAAACTCGGTTTATTTTTCACATGGTCAGGCATATAAAGAATCATGACGCCAACGGGTATCATGTTTGAGGGGGAGAAGTTCGAGGAATTGAAAACCTTGAATTATGACAGGCAAAGGGTGAAAGATTTGGTAGCACAACAGGGATGCTTGAAGGCGTTGCGAGAAGTCATACCAGTTAAGATGGAATTATTATGTGATGGATGAAAATTCATGAAAGATGATTTGGAAGCCTTGAGCGTGTCGTGCAGCCAGAATAGTTCGGCTGGGTCGGACTGGACAGTCTGACGGATCGACGCGAGTCGGTTGGTACATAAGACGATGGTGGAATCGGCGACGACGACATAGGTGCGTGATGCTGATGGTGACCGACTTTTGGACATGGAAACACGTGACGCAGGCCCCGAGGGCTTGTGTGGCTTCGACAAGACTGGCGCGAGATTGATTCAAGGTGGTGTACACACGGAGCTTGAAAATGACGGGGCGCGAGGGTGGACTGATTATCTACCATGGAGTCATGTTGAAGGTGGAGTTGGATTGAGGGGCTACGATGTAAGGATCCAGAGAATCGAAGCCTATTCAGCAAGGGGGAAAAGCGAGTGACAGGTAGTTCGAACTGGAGCCCGGTGGTCTGATGAAAGCGTGAAACTCGTCATCGGTCGGTAATGATCGGTGGTACTCTGCAGTGGGGTTTGAGTGGTGTGGTTTTGCGACCCTTGAGACTCGACCGGGACAGCGGAGGCTCGACACGGTAATAGCGGCGAGGCGTGCCGTACGCATGGGACATGGAGACGGGCCAGGGCTCTGGTGGTCATACATGTGGTGAGACAACTGCGAATTTGACTCGGGATGATTACAAGCAATGGTGAAATTCCTTCAAGTTTCAGACAGACAGTCAGGAGCGGTGATGTTGAGTTCAGGTAACTCTTATGTGTGACACCCAATATGTGAATTGTTCACTTTCACACAAGTCAGTGTTCAGTGTGTGATGGCGTTGGACTGATACTCTAGAAGTTGGGAGCACAAACTAGAGTAAGAAGGAACTTAATTTTGCTCGAGTGTTGACTGTGATCAAGAAAAGAAGGGACTGCAAGTTGCAGGTGGAGTCACATGGAGTTATTGGAGTAGCAGCGGTACTCATGGGATAAGCTCAAGTTCAATGTACATGGAAGTTTGACGCATTGGCGAATTCAAGGTGGTGGAGAATATTCGCTAAGGTGGAGTTTGTTAGAATTGTGTCGAATATTGTGTACAACGTAGGTTACAATTAGACTTGTAGTTGTATTGTGTTTAGATAGGATATGAAGTTGTGTCCAAGTAGAACACTTGTATCCTAGGTCTCTCTTATATAGCGGGGGTAGACACACGATGTAACCTATGCCAACATAATATCACCGAAACGCAGGGGAAGCCGGCGGCATGTGCCGGTGTCCAGGGCGATCGGGTGCGGTATTGTAGCGGTGTCATGAGAAGGAGCACCCATAGTCAAGCTCTGAAGATGTAGCCATATCGATGAACCTTGTTAACAAATGTCGGTGTTGTGCTCGTGTGATTGCTTGGTCCTCAGATGATCGACGGTATGGCCTCGGACTAGAAGGAAACTTGCTTCTACTCAATGAAGTACGTAAAGTCGAACAAAAAGTCCATTCACTGATACCGTGGCACAGCCACAAGGCCACATCCCAAAATAAATCACTTCAACTGGCAATAGTTCAGATAAGCATTATTCTTCAATAGTAGATACACGTTCAGATAAGCAGACCAGAAGAAGCTTTGTCCACAGATACTCGGTAGAAACGGAGGATCAGCGAGGGAGGCTTCAGAGATCACCTGGCATATCAACCTTGGAGAAGCTGACTTAGTAGCTACACCCTTCAGAGGAAGGCCAGTCCTCATACGTCATGGCGTGGTCAATACTACACAAAGCCCAAAACCTATCTTCTGGTCCCATCTCTCTCATATCCTTTAGTTTCCGTGCAAACTGAATCTTCAAATCTTTTTCAAGCTGCTCGCACTTCATTTCCTTCTTACTCTGTATTACAAGTTTACAACAGTAAGAGCCATTTTAGATACAACAAATACCATTTTAGATTTCGAATCAGAGGACCCTAAAGCAACAAAGTTAGAACGTAATTTGACACTGCATGGGAAAACATGGTGAATTTTTCCCTCAACCAATAACTAGACAAAGATAGTTAGTGTGCATTGTCAAAATTCGATTCACATTGTACTGGACTGGAATATACGTTCAAATGTATATGCCTAAAAAGACTGTACTGGACTGGAATAACTAAACAAATATATATGCCTAAAAAGAATGTTATGGACTGGAATATACGTTCAGATTTTAATTGGTTCACATTGTAACAATTTCAATCCATCACTAAACTAGATTATTCTACAAATGAGGTTGGAGAGAAGTATATTCTGTTCTAGGAGACAAGAGCAATTGTCATAGGTAGAATAAATTATAGTTGCTATGCCATAGATATCAATTCCACAAGTTCATGGTAAAAGCATAGTTAACGATAAACTTTCTTCATCCAGCTGGTTTACGTGTCACCCTCAAATTTTGAGCCTAAGTTTGTCCTACATTTTGATTAATAAATTTGTGTTATATGTCGCACAAAGTATACATATCATTGGAAACTTCTTTCGAATTCGAATCCACTAACATACATTTTGCAACTCGATTGTATTTTGATATAGTTAAATTTCTGGTCAAAATTGGACTAAAAATTTCCTGGGGACTAATTTATTCAAACGGGGGAAGTAACTATCTCTTCATCATCCTTAATTCCTTATCATCCCCCGAAAAAAAAAAATTGTCGTCAACCTTCTCACCATAGTTCTTCTGTTCGGCGCCGTCCTCCTCCTTCCCCCAACCAAAAACCGCATGGCTCGCCTTGGTGCCGCAGCTCCCGAGACGCGGCCTTCCACCATCTCCACTCTAGGGGCACCACTACCGGAACAGGGCTCTAAGCCGACAGCCAAATATATGCCGACGGCCACCGTCGGCCTAATCCGAGCTATGCCGACAGCTAGCTCCTGGCCGTCGGCGTACAATGGTCGTCGGGCTATCCACGTCTACGCCGACAGCAGCCGTCAGCACATCACAGACGTCGGCCTATCCCGGACTACGCCTACAGCTGTCGTCGGCATATATAGGCCGTCGGCATAGATGCGGGCCTGCTGACAACGGTCATCACGGTCGGCTAACGACATCTAATCTATGCCGACAGCCGTGACGGGCGGCCGTCGGCATAGATACGGGTGACACGTCACCGATCCAGAGCGCACCGACCAGGACCTATGCCGACGGCAGCCGTCGGCATAGCTGACACGTCATCGATCTGCGGCGATGTCCATCTGCCCTGGCCGCAGCTATGCCGACGGCTTTGCCGTCGGCATTATTATTTTTTCTTTTTTTTCATATAGTATTATTATTATTATTAAGCATACATATAGATTGTGTTAATAAGCATACATATAGTATGTGTTAATAAGCATATAGTATGTTAATAAGCATATAGTATGTGTTAATAAGCATACATATAGTTTTTTTTCTTCACTGTTTCTTTATTATTATTATTTAACTAACTTACATACAGTATGTGTTAATTGTTGGAAATATGCCCTAGAGGCAATAATAAAAGTGTTATTATCATATTTCTTTGTTCATGATAATAGTCTTTTATTCATGCTATAACTGTATTATCCGGAAATCGTAATACACGTGTGAATACATAGACCACAACATGTCCCTAGTGAGCCTCTAGTTGACTAGCTCGTTGTGATCAACAGATAGTCATGGTTTCCTGGCTATGGACATTGGATGTCGTTGATAACGGGATCACATCATTAGGAGAATGATGTGATGGACAAGACCAAATCCTAAGCCTAGCACAAAGATCGTGTAGTTCATATGCTAAAGCTTTTCTAGTGTCAAGTATCTTTTTCTTAGACCATGAGATTGTGCAACTCCCGGATACCGTAGGAATGCTTTGGGTGTACCAAACGCCACAACGTAACTGGGTGGCTATAAAGGTGCATTACAGGTATCTCCGAAAGTGTCTGTTGGGTTGGCACGAATCGAGACTGGGATTTGTCACTCCGTGTAAACGGAGAGGTATCTCTGGGCCCACTCGGTAGGACATCATCATAATGTGCACAATGTGACCAAGGGGTTGATCACGGGATGATGTGTTACGGAACGAGTAAAGAGACTTGCCGGTAACGAGATTGAACAAGGTATCGGCATACCGACGATCGAATCTCGGGCAAGTATAATACCGCTAGACAAAGGGAATTGTATACGGGATCGATTGAGTCCTTGACATCGTGGTTCATCCGATGAGATCATCGTGGAACATGTGGGAGCCAACATGGGTATCCAGATCCCGCTGTTGGTTATTGACCGGAGAACGTCTCGGTCATGTCTACATGTCTCCCGAACCCGTAGGGTCTACACACTTAAGGTTCGATGACGCTAGGGTTATAAAGGAAGTTTGTATGTGGTTACCGAATGTTGTTCGGAGTCCCGGATGAGATCTCGGACGTCACGAGGAGTTCCGGAATGGTCCGGAGGTAAAGATTTATATATGGAAAGTTGTTGTTCGGGTTCCGGAAAAAGTTCGGGTTTTTTCGGTATTGTACCGGGAAGCTTCCAGAAGGTTCCGGAGGATTCCAGAGGGGTCCGGAGGTCCGGCAATTGTTCCAACACGTCCAATACAGTAGCATGGGCTGTAAGGGGGCGCCCTAGCCTTAATGGGCCAGGGGCACCAGCCCCCCAAGGCCCATGCGCATGGGAAGGGGAAAACCCTAAAGGGGCAGGCCTCCACTTGACTTGGGAGGCACTCCTCCCCCCTTGGCCGCCCCCCTAGATGGGATCTAGGGCTGGCCGCACCCCTTGGGGTGGGAAACCCTAAAGGGGGCGCAGCCCCCTTCCCCCCTATATATACTTGAGGTTTTGGGCCTGCCAGATAGATGAGAACTTCTCCCTCTTGGCGCAGCCCTACCTCTCGTACTCCTCCTCTTCCGCGGTGCTTGGCGAAGCCCTGCTGGACTACCACGCTCCTCCACCACCACCACGCCGTTGTGCTGCTGCTGGATGGAGTCTTCCTCAACCTCTCCCTCTCTCCTTGCTGGATCAAGGCATGGGAGACGTCACCGGGCTGTACGTGTGTTGAACGCGGAGGTGCCGTCCGTTCGGCACTAGGATCTCCGGTGATTTGGATCACGACGAGTATGACTCCTTCAACCCCGTTCTCTTGAACGCTTCCGCTTAGCGATCTACAAGGGTATGTAGATGCACTCTCCTTCCCCTCGTTGCTGGTTTCTCCATAGATAGATCTTGGTGACACGTAGGAAAATTTTGAATTTCTGCTACGTTCCCCAACAGTGGCATCATGAGCTAGGTCTATTGCGTAGATTCTTTGCACGAGTAGAACACAAAGTAGTTGTGGGCGTTGATGTTGTTCAATATGCTTACCGTTACTAGTCCAATCTTGTTTCGACGGTATTGTGGGATGAAGCGGCCCGGACCGACCTTACACGTACTCTTACGTGAGACAGGTTCCACCGAATGACATGCACTTGGTGCATAAGGTGGCTAGCGGGTGCCAGTCTCTCCCACTTTAGTCGGAACGGATTCGATGAAAAGGGTCCTTATGAAGGGTAAATAGCAATTGGCATATCACGTTGTGGTTTTGCGTAGGTAAGAAACGTTCTTGCTAGAAACCCATAGCAGCCACGTAAAACATGCAAACAACAATTAGAGGACGTCTAACTTGTTTTTGCAGGGTATGCTTTGTGATGTGATATGGCCAAGAAGAATGTGATGAATGATATGTGATGTATGAGATTGATCATGTTCTTGTAATAGGATTCACGACTTGCATGTCGATGAGTATGACAACCGGCAGGAGCCATAGGAGTTGTCTTAAATTTATTGTATGACCTGCGTGTCATTGAACAACGCCATGTAATTACTTTACTTTATTGCTAACCGGTAGCCATAGTAGTAGAAGTAATAGTTGGCGAGACAACTTCATGAAGACACGATGATGGAGATCATGATGATGGAGATCATGGTGTCATGCCGGTGACGATGATGATCATGGAGCCCCGAAGATGGAGATCAAAAGGAGCAAAATGATATTGGCCATATCATGTCACTATTTGATTGCATGTGATGTTTATCATGTTTATGCATCTTGTTTACTTAGAACGACGGTAGTAAATAAGATGATCCCTTACAACAATTTCAAGAAGTGTTCTCCCCTAACTGTGCACCGTTGCTACAGTTCGTCGTTTCGAAGCACCACGTGATGATCGGGTGTGATAGATCCTTACGTTCACATACAACGGGTGTAAGACAGATTTACACATGCAATACACTTAGGGTTAACTTGACGAGCCTAGCATGTACAGACATGGCCTCGGAACACGGAGACCGAAAGGTCGAGCATGAGTCGTATAGTAGATACGATCAACATGAAGATGTTCACCGATGATGACTAGTCCGTCTCACGTGATGATCGGACACGGCCTAGTTGACTCGGATCATGTAATCACTTAGATGACCAGAGGGATGTCTATCTGAGTGGGAGTTCATAAGATGAACTTAATTATCCTGAACATAGTCAAAAGATCTTTGCAAATTATGTCGTAAGCTCGCGCTTTAGTTCCACTTTTTAGATATGTTCCTAGAGAAAATATAGTTGAAAGTTGATAGTAGCAATTATGCGGACAGTAGAAAGCTTATGTCCTTAATGCACTGCTCAGTGTGCTGAACCCCAAACGTCGTTTGTGGATGTTGCGAACATCGGACATACACGTTTTGATAACTACGTGATAGTTCAGTTAAACGGTTTAGAGTTGAGGCACTAAAGACGTTTTCGAAACATCGCGGAACATATGAGATGTTTCAAGGGCTGAAATTGGGATTTCAGGCTCGTGCCCACGTCAAGAGGTATGAGACCTCCGACGATTTTCTTAGCCTGCAAACTAAGGGAGAAAAGCTCAATCGTTGAGCTTGTGCTCAGATTGTCTGAGTGCAACAATCACTTGAATCGAGTGGGAGTTGATCTTCCAGATGAGATAGTGATGTTTCCCCAAAGTCATTGCCACCAAGCTGCTAGAGCTTCGTGATGAACTATAACATATCAGGGATAGATATGATGATCCTTGAAATATTCGCGATGTTTGACACCGCGAAAGTAGAAATCAAGAAGGAGCATCAATTGTTGATGGTTGGTGAAACCACTAGTTTCAAGAAGGGCAAGGGAACAAAGGGATACTTCATGAAACGGCAATTCAGCTGCTGCTCTAGTGAAGAAACCCAAGGTTGAACCCAAACCCGAGACTAAGTGCTTCTGTAATAAAGGGAACAGCCACTGGAGCAGAATTACCCTAGATACTTGGTAGATGAGAAGGCTGGCAAGGTCGATAGAAGTATATTGGATATACATTGTGTTGATGTGTACTTTACTAGTACTCCTAGTAGCACCAGGGTATTAGATACCGGTTCGGTTGCTAAGTGTTAGTAACTCGAAATAAAAGCTACGGAATAAACGGAGACTAGCTAAAGGTGAGCTGACGATATGTGTTGGAAGTGTTTCCAATGTTGATATGATCAAGCATCGCACGCTCCCTCTACCATCGAGATTGGTGTTAAAACCTGAATAATTGTTATTTGGTGTTTGCGTTGAGCATAGACATGATTGGATTATGACTATCGCAATACGGTTATTCATTTAAAGAGAATAATGGTTACTCTATTTATTTGAATAATACCTTCAATGGTCTTGCACCTAAAATGAATGGTTCATTGAAATCTCGATCGTAGTGATACACATGTTCATGCCAAAAGATAGTAATGATAGTACCACCTACTTGTGGCACTGCCACGTAAGTCATATCGGTATAAAATGCATGAAGAAGCTCCATGTTGATGGATCTTTGGACTCACTCATTTTTGAAAAGTTTGAGACATGCGAACCATGTCTATTGGTGTATATGCATGAAGAAACTCCATGCAAATGGACCGTTTGAACTCACTTGATTTTGAATCACTTGAGACATGCAAATCATACCACATGGGCAAGATGACTGAAAGCCTCGTTTTAGTAAGACGGAACAAGATAGCAACTCGTTGGAAGTAACACATTTTGATGTGTGCAGTCCAATGAGTGCTGAGGCATGCAGTGAATATCGTTATGTTCTTACTTCACAGATGATTCGAGTAGATGTTGAGAATATTTTCTTGATGAAACACAAGTCTGAATTATTGAATGGTTCAAGTAATTTCAGAGTGAAGTAGAAGATCATTGTGACAAGAGGATAAAATGTCTATGATATGATCATAGAGATGAATATCTGAGTTACGAGTTTTGGCACGCAATTAAGACATTGTGGAAATTGTTTTACAATTAATACCGCCTGGAACACCATAGTGTGATGGTGTGTCCGAACATCATAGTTGCACCCTATTGGATATGGTGGGTACCATGATGTCTCTTATCAAATTACCATTATCGTTCATGGGTTAGGCATTAGAGACACCCGCACTCACTTTAATAGGGTACCACGTAATTCCGTTGAGATGACACCGGTTTAGAGAAACCTATGCTGTCATTTCTTAAAGGTTTGGGGCTGCGACACTTATGTGAAAAAGTTTCAGGTTGATAAGCTCGAACCCAAAGCAGATAAAATGCATCTTCATAGGACACCCAAAACAGTTGGGTATACCTCCTAATTCAGATCCGAAAGCAATATGGATTGTTTCTTGAATCGGGTCCTTTCCCGAGGAAAGGTTTCTCTCGAAAAGTTGAGTGGGAGGATGGTGGAGACTTGATGTGGTTATTGAACCGTCACTTCAACCAGTGTGTATCAGGGCACAGGAAGTTGTTCATGTGGCACCTACACCAATTGAAGTAGAAGCTTATGATAGTGATCATGAAGTTTCGGATCAAGTCACTGCCGTACCTCGTCGGGTGACAAGGATACGTACTACTTCAGAGTGGTACAGTAATCCTGTCTTGAAGGTCATGTTGCTAGACAACAATGAACCTACGAGCTATGGAGAAGCGATGGTGGGCCCAAATTCCGACAAATGGTTAAGAAACCATGAAATCCGAGATAGGATCCATGTATCAGAACAAAGCATGGACTTTGGTGGACTTGCCCAATGATCGGCAAGCCATTAAGATAAATGGATCTTTAAGAAGAAGACGGACGTGGACGGTAATGTCACCGTCTATGAAGCTCGACTTGTGGCGAAGAGTTTTTCACAAGTTCAAGGAGTTGACTACGATGAGATTTTCTCATCCGTAGCGATGCTTAAGTCCGTCGGATTCATGTTAGCATTAGCTGCATTTATGAAATCTGGCAGATGGATGTCAAAACGAGTTTCCTTACCAGTTTTCGTAAGGAAAGGTTGTATGTAATACAATCAGAAAGGTTTTGTCGATCCTAAGGATGCTAAAAGGTATGCTAGCTCTAGCGATCCTTCCATGGACTGGAGTAAGCATCTCGGAGTTGGAATGTGCACTTTGATAAGATGATCAAAGATTTTGGGTTTATACAAAGTTTATGAGAAACTTGTATTTCCAAAAGAAGTGAGTGGGAGCACTATAGAATTTCTGATGAGTATATGTTGTTGACATGTTGATGATCAGAAATGATTTTCTAGAAAGCATATAGGGTTATTTGAAAGGTGTTTTTCAATAGAAAACCTGGATTAAGCTACTTGAACATTGAGCATCAAGATCTATAAGGATAGATCAAAATGCTTAATAATACTTTCAAATGAGCACATACCTTGACATGATCTTGAAGGTGTTCAAGATGGATCAGTCAAAGAAGGAGTTCTTACCTGAGATGTAAGGTATGAAGTTAAGACTTAAAGCTCGACCTCGGCAGAGAAGAGAGAAAGGACAAAGGTCGTCCCCTATGCTTTAGACGTAGGCTCTACAGTATGCTATGCTAAGTACCGCACCTGATGTGTGCCTTGCCACATGTCTAGCAAGAGAGTACAAAGGTGATCAAGGAGTGGATCATCAGATAGCGGTCAAAGTTATCCTTAGAGGAATAAGGATATGTTTCTCGATTATGGAGGTGATAAAGAGTTCGGCGTAAAGGGTTACGTTGATGCAAGCTTTAACACCTATCGGAATGACTCTGAGTAGCAAACCGGATACGTATGGTGGAGCAACCATTTGGAATAGCTCCAAGTGGAGCGTGGAAGCAGCATTTACAATATGACCTAGAAATTTGCGAAGTACATACGGATCTGAATGTTACAGATCCGTTGACTAAAACCTCTCTCACAAGCAGAACATGATCAAACCCCAGAACTCATTGAGTCTTAATCACATGATGATGTGAACTAGTTTAATGACACTAGTAAACTCTTTGGATGTTGGTCACATGGTGATGTGACCTGTCAGTGTTAATCACATGGTGATGTGAACTAGATTATTGACTCTAGTGCAAGTGGGAGACTGTTGGAAATATGCCCTAGAGGCAATAATAAAAGTGTTATTATTATATTTCTTTGTTCATGATAATAGTCTTTTATTCATGCTATAACTGTATTATCCGGAAATCGTAATACACGTGTGAATACATAGACCACAACATGTCCCTAGTGAGCCTCTAGTTGACTAGCTCGTTGTGATCAACAGATAGTCATGGTTTCCTGGCTATGGACATTGGATGTCGTTGATAACGGGATCACATCATTAGGAGAATGATGTGATGGACAAGACCCAATCCTAAGCCTAGCACAAAGATCGTGTAGTTCATATGCTAAAGCTTTTCTAATGTCAAGTATCTTTTCCTTAGACCATGAGATTGTGCAACTCCCGGATACCGTAGGAATGCTTTGGGTGTACCAAACGTCACAACGTAACTGGGTGGCTATAAAGGTGCATTACAGGTATCTCCGAAAGTGTCTGTTGGGTTGGCACGAATCGAGACTGGGATTTGTCACTCCGTGTAAACGGAGAGGTATCTCTGGGCCCACTCGGTAGGACATCATCATAATGTGCACAATGTGACCAAGGGGTTGATCACGGGATGATGTGTTACGGAACGAGTAAAGAGACTTGCCGGTAACGAGATTGAACAAGGTATCGGCATACCGACGATCGAATCTCGGGCAAGTATAATACCGCTAGACAAAGGGAATTGTATACGGGATCGATTGAGTCCTTGACATCGTGGTTCATCCGATGAGATCATCGTGGAACATATGGGAGCCAACATGGGTATCCAGATCCCGCTGTTGGTTATTGACCGGAGAACGTCTCGGTCATGTCTACATGTCTCCCGAACCCGTAGGGTCTACACACTTAAGGTTCGATGACGCTAGGGTTATAAAGGAAGTTTGTATGTGGTTACCGAATGTTGTTCGGAGTCCCGGATGAGATCCCGGACGTCACGAGGAGTTCCGGAATGGTCCGGAGGTAAAGATTTATATATGGAAAGTTGTTGTTCGGGTTCCGGAAAAAGTTCGGGTTTTTTCGGTATTGTACCGGGAAGCTTCCAGAAGGTTCCGGAGGATTTCGGAGGGGTCCGGAGGTCCGGAAATTGTTCCACCACGTCCAATACAGTAGCATGGGCTGTAAGGGGGCGCCCTAGCCTTAATGGGCCAGGGGCACCAGCCCCCCAAGGCCCATGCGCATGGGAAGGGGAAAACCCTAAAGGGGGAGGCCTCCACTTGACTTGGGAGGCACTCCTCCCCCCTTGGCCGCCCCCCCTAGATGGGATCTAGGGCTGGCTGCACCCCTTGGGGTGGGAAACCCTAAAGGGGGCGCAGCCCCCTTCCCCCTATATATACTTGAGGTTTTGGGCCTGCCAGATAGATGAGAACTTCTCCCTCTTGGCGCAGCCCTACCTCTCGTACTCCTCCTCTTCCGCGGTGCTTGGCGAAGCCCTGCTGGACTACCACGCTCCTCCACCACCACCACGCCGTTGTGCGGCTGCTGGATGGAGTCTTCCTCAAATTCTCCCTCTCTCCTTGCTAGATCAGGGCATGGGAGACGTCACCGGGCTGTACGTGTGTTGAACGCGGAGGTGCCGTCCGTTCGGCACTAGGATCTCCGGTGATTTGGATCACGACGAGTACGACTCCTTCAACCCCGTTCTCTTGAACGCTTTCGCTTAGCGATCTACAAGGGTATGTAGATGCACTCTCCTTCCCCTCGTTGCTGGTTTCTCCATAGATAGATCTTGGTGACACGTAGGAAAATTTTGAACTTCTGCTATGTTCCCCAACATTAATAAGCATACATACATTATTTTTCGGTTCTGTACAGAGCGGTGTGACACCCCGCACAAACGGTGTCGTCGCGAGCCGGCAACTGGAATGGGGAACAAATGCATCGGGTCTATACGAAGGGGACTTTGCTCCAAGTGTTTATATATATCGGATGACCTACCACAACCGGGTGGTGTTGTGGCATGTCCGAAGAGGTGGCACGCGTCTCCGGTGCGTGCCCCCCCTCACGGACGGCGCCGCCGGCGGCACCTGGAGGGGGGAAACTGCCGCGTTGAGTCTACACAGAGTGGATTTAGCTGTGGGTTTTGCCCGGATGTTGCTCCCCGGTGTCCCTCTGGGCCGACCCGACACAACCGGGTGGAGAGGTCCACTGGTCAAAGCCCGTCCGTGGGTAGTCAAAGGGCTAGATCTCGTGGTCAACCGCTCCAGGGTTAGGCGGGACGGGGGCCCTGGGGGTAGCAATGCCACCGGAGCGTCGTACCGGGCCCTCATACATGCGGGGTGGTGTTGTGGCATGTCCGAAGAGGCGGCACGCGTCTCTGGTGCGTGGCCCCCCTCACGGACGGCGCCGCCGGCGGCACCTGGAGGGGGGAGACTGTCGCGTCGGGTCTACATGGAGTGGATTTAGCTGTGGGTTTGGCCCGAATGTTGCTCCCCGGTGTCCCTCTGGGCCGACTTGACACAACCGGGTGGAGAGGTCCACTGGTCAAAGCCCGTCCGTGGAAAGTCAAAGGGCTAGATCTCGTGGTCAACCGCTCCAGGGTTAGGCGGGATGGGGGCCCTGCGGGTAGCAATGCCACCGGAGCGTCGTACTGGGCCCTCATACATGCGGGGTGGTGTTGTGGCATGTCCGAAGAGGCGGCACGCGTCTCTGGTGCGTGCCCCCCCTCACGGACGGTGCCGCCGGCGGCACCTGGAGGGAGGAAACTGCCGCGTCGGGTGTACACGGAGTGGATTTAGCTATGGGTTTGGCCCGGATGTTGCTCCCTGGTGTCCCACTGGGCTGACCTGACACAACCGGGTGGAGAGGTCCACTGGTCAAAGCCCGTCTGTGGGAAGTCAAAGGGCTAGATCTCATGGTCAACCACTCAAGGGTTAGGCGGGACGGGGGCCCTAGGGGTAGCAATGCCACCGGAGCGTCGTACCGGGCCCTCATACATGCGGGGTGGTGTTGTGGCATGTCCGAAGAGGCGGCACGTGTCTCCGGTGCGTGGCCCCCCTCACGGTCGGTGCCGCCGACGGCACCTGGAGGGGGGAAACTGCCGCGTCGGGTGTACACGGAGTGGATTTAGCTATGGGTTTGACCCGGATGTTTCTCCCCGGTGTCCCTTTGGGCCGACCTGACGCAACCGGGTGGAGAGGTCCACTAGTCAAAGCCCGTCCTTGGAAAGTCAAAGGGCTAGATCTCCTGCTCAACCGCTCCAGGGTTAGGCGGGACGGGGGCCCTAGGGGCTAGCAATGCCACCGGAGCATCGTACCGGGCCCTCATACATGCGGGGTGGTGTTCTGGCATGTCCGAAGAGGCGGCACGCGTCTCCGGTGCGTGGCCTCCCTCTCGGACGGCGCCGCCGGCGGACCTGGAGGGGGGAAATTGCCGCGTCGGTTCTACACGGAGTGGATTTAGCTGTGGGGTTGGCCCGGATGTTGCTCTCCGGTGTCCCTCTGGGCCGACCTGACACAACCGGGTGGAGAGGTCCACTGGTCAAAGCCCGTCCTTGGAAAGTCAAAGGGCTAGATCTCGTGGTCAACCGCTCCAGGGTTAGGCGGGACGGGGGCCCTGGGGGTAGCAATGCCACCGGAGCGTCTTACCAGGCCCTCATACATGCGGGGTGGTGTTGTGGCATGTCCGAAGAGGCGGCACGCGTCTCCGGTCCGTGGCCCCCCTCACGGACGGTGTCGCCGGCGGCACCTGGAGGGGGGAAACTGCCGCGTCGGGTCTACATGGAGTGGATTTAGCTGTGGGTTTGGCCCGGATGTTGCTCCCCGGTGTCCCTCTGGGCCGACCTGACACAACCGGGTGGAGAGCTCCACTGGTCAAAGCCCGTCCGTGGGAAGTCAAAGGGCTAGATCTCGTGGTCAACCGCTCCGGGATTAGGCGGGACAGGGGGCCCTGGGGGGTAGCAATGCCACCGGAGCGTCGTACTGGGCCCTCATACATGCGGGGTGGTGTTGTGGCATGTCCAAAGAGGCGGCACGCGTCTCAGGTGCGTGGCCCCCTCACGGACGGCGCCGCCGGCAGCACCTGGAGGAGGGAAATTGCCGCGTCGGGTCTACACGGACTGGATTTAGCTGTATGTTTGGCCCGGATGTTGCTCCCCGGTGTCCCTCTGGGCCGACCTGACACAACCGGGTGGAGAGGTCCACTGGTCAAAGCTCGTCCGTGGGAAGTCAAAGGGCTAGATCTCGTGGTCAACCGCTCCAGGGTTAGGCAGGACGGGGGCCCTGGGGGTAGCAATGCCACCGGAGGGTCGTACTGGGCCCTCATACATGCGGGGTGGTGTTGTGGCATGTCCGAAGAGGCGGCACGCGTCTCCGGTGCGTGGGCCCCCTCACGGATGGCGCCGCCGGCGGCACCTAGAGGGGAGAAACTGTCGCGTCGGGTCTACACGGAGTGGATTTAGCTGTGGGTTTGGCACGGATGTTGCTCCCCGGTGTCCCTCTGGGCCGACCCGACACAACCGGGTGGAGAGGTCCACTGGTCAAAGCCTGTCCGTGGGAAGTCAAAGGGCTAGATCTCGTGGTCAACCGCTCCAGGGTTAGGTGGGACGGGGGCCCTGGGGGTAGCAATGTCACCGGAGCATCGTACCGGGCCCTCATACATGCCGGGTGGTGTTGTGGCATGTCCGAAGAGGCGGCACCTGGAGGGGGGGAAACTACCGCGTCGGGTCTACACGGAGTGGATTTAGCTATGGGTTTGGCCCGGATGTTGCTCCCCGGTGTCCCTCTGGGCCGACCTGACACAACCGGGTGGAGAGGTCCATTGGTCAAAGCCCGTTCGTGGGAAGTCAAAGGGCTAGATCTCGTGGTGAACCGCTCCAGGGTTAGGCGGGACGGGGGCCCTGGGGGTAGCAATGCCACCGGAGCATCGTACCGGGCCCTCATACATGCGGGGTGGTGTTGTGGCATGTCCGAAGAGGCGGCACACATCACCGGTGCGTGCCCCCCTCACGGACGGCGCCGCCGGCGGCACCTGGAGGGGGGAAACTGCCGGGTCGGGTCTACACGGTGTGGATTTAGCTGTGGGTTTGGCCCGGATGTTGCTCCCCGGTGTCCCTCTGGGCCGACCTGACACAACCAGGTGGAGAGGTCCACTGGTCAAAGCCCATCCATGGAAAGTCAAAGGGCTAGATCTCGTGGTCAACCGCTCCAGGGTTAGGCGCGACGGGGGCCCTGGGGGGGTAGCAATGCCACCGGAGCATCGTACCGGGCCCTCATACATGCGGGGTGGTGTTGTGGCATGTCCGAAGAGGCGGCATGCGTCTCCGGTGCATGGCCCCCCTAACGGACGGCGCCGCCGCCGGCACCGGGAGGGGGGAAACGGACGTGTCGGGTCTACACGGTGTGGATATGTAGCTGTGGGTTTGGCCCAGATGTTGCTCCCAGGTGTCCATTTGTCGATGACCCCCTCCCCCTTCACTCACCTGACGAACTAAGCTACCCCCGCCCCCACCCCCACCCTCACCGTCAACGACCCCCTCTCCTTCACTCACCTGACGAACTAAGCTCCAGATCGAGCACGCGGTCGAGGGCGGCCATGGCGCTCCCATACCCGCGACCAGGCCACGGCCTTGGCGGACGAAGCTGCTCGAATTCGGCGCCTCCCCTCCCCTGCCCTCTGTGTGGTTCCGGGAGAGGAGAGGGCCGAGTGGTTTAAAAAAATAAAAAATCTATATGAAATAATAATACATAAAAAAGGAAAATTATAACTATAAAAAAATTTAAAAATCTATATGAAATAAAAAAGAATAATTATATAACTATAAGAAAACATTAAAAAATTTATATAAAATAAAAAAGGAACATAAAACTATGCCGATGGCAAAGCCGTCGGCATAGCTGCGGCCATACGGTGGGCGTTACGTGGATCAGTGCGTGGGTAATAAAAAAAGTATGCCTATGGCTAAGCCGTCGGCATAGGTTGCCTTATCCACCCGCGGGGCGCACCCCCTCCACTCATTCTCTCCTCCTCCCCCCCCCGAGCTGCGCCGCCGCCGACGCATTCTGCTCCCCGCCCACTCCACCCCGGCTGCCCCCTCGCCGCTGCCGCACTCCACCCCGCCCACTCCACCCCGCCCCCTCGCCGCACACCCCACCCCTGCTGCCGCCCTCCTCTGCCTCCACACCCGCGTCACCGCTCCCGCAGTCGCCGCCGTCGCTCCGCACTTCTCCCGACCCCGCCACTGCCTCGGCCTCCCACCGACCGCGCGCCGTCCGCGGCTCCTGCCGGCCCGTGCGCCCGGCGCTCCCGTCCCCGGCCGGCCCTGCCCTCCACCGCCGCCCCCTGCTCGCCCGCTGCATCGGCCGCCCCTGCCTCACTATCCCCGGCCGCCCCTGCCTCACCGTCCCCGGCAGCCCCTGCCTCACCGTCCCCGGCCGCCCCGGTGAGCTTTTTTTTCTTCATTTTTTTGCAATTTTTACAGCTTGTTATATATGTGATAGATGCATGTTGTATGGATGAATGGATGGATTGATTTATATTGGTTAGTTATAGCTTTGGTCAAGTTGGTAATGTTGTCAAATAGCTATGTGAGATGCGCTAAAAAAATTGAAGAACAAAATTGGTATATTTGAGATGTTGTCAAATAGCTATAGTTTCATTTTGTGATGTTGACAAAATTTGTATCTGATGAGTAGTTATTTTATCATGATGATCTTGCTAAAACATTGAAGAACAAAATTTGACACTTGATGAAAATTAGGATTTGAAGTATCATGATGATCTAAAACCTTGACTAGATGTCATCAGCAATATGATTTTTTTCATAGTTTGAAGTGTCAATGCTTTATGTGATGTGATGCCCTCAAATTTTTGACTCGGTAAAAATTACAGGCTTTGTGGTATTTCATCTCACTGGAGCCTTCGTCGTCTGGGTTTGGTCCGTGATCCTGCCGCTACTAGACTACTTCCTCTACAGCGAAGGGTGAGCTACGAATCCACCTTCAACTCCTAGCCTCTTTTAACTAGATTGAATTTTCACATCAAGTCGCGTAACCTAGGTCTCCCGTCCGAAAGGGTTGCATCAATAAATATGCATTCAATTGCATATTTATCACCGCAGCTCTTTCGGATTGTCCAGCGCTTTCCACGGACAGCCCGAGGATGTGTAGATTGGGTACGTTGTTCATGCTCTACCCCGTTCCGAGACAGGATTTCGGCGGCGCCTCCCTGTTGTTCTCCGGATGCACATTCTCTCAGCATTTTGCCGAGACGTGTATTTGGAGAACAGCGGGGAGGTGCTGCCGAAATTTTGTCTCGGAATGGGGTAGAGCATGGACCGTACTCAATCTACACATTCTCGGGTGGGATTAGGACCCATCTTTACCTATTAGATATGTAGGTGAATTAAATGTTGTTTTTCGTCAACCTTGTAAAAAATAAAATATTGATGTGGGTAATTTAAATGAATCCTCAATTTTGTTGTGTGGCTTCCAGTAAAGCAGAGATGGCAGATAATCACTGGATGTATAGTGGGTTTTTCCGTCGGAATCAAGTAACAATAGAGTGGGTTGAGAAAATTGATGTGTTTTTGAAAGAGATATTCCGTAGTCCAATGAGGATGGTGCCAGAATGCCCGTGTGCCAAATGTAAGAGACGTATCCGCAGAGATAAGAGTGAGATGACTAAGCACCTTCGCACGAATGGATTTATGCCCAACTTTAATATGCCGATAAAGTTTGCCCAGTGGGACCGTGGTTTAGTTGAAGTTAAACCATCAACCGTCGCCGGAGCTGATCTCTTTATCGCCGCTACCCAGGCCACACAAGTATATTATCTGCCTTACCCATGCCAGAAAGAGTACCTAAAGGGTTGGGAAGTTGTGTTCAAGGTATCGCCTCATGGTAAGCTACCGGACCCGAACGATGATGATTACTACAACATAAACCCCATGACATACAAGGGAGTGTTCTTTCAAGAGGAACATGATGATGTGGTCCGAAACAAGAAGGATGATGACTTGGGTTATGTTGACCTGGACCCAAATGACGATGCACGGATTGATGGTGAGGCAGTTGTGAATCAAAGAGACATAATTATGCTTGAAAAGTTAAATGAAGACGCTGACGTTGACGATGAGGAAGAGCCTCCACCTCCGTCAGACAACGAAAAAGATATGCGGGATAGTGATGATGAGACCGGTCGATAAATAGATTACAATAGTGATGATTCATATGGGTTCTAGAAAATGTATGTTCTTTTGATATCCTTAATGTGCTCTTCCGTTATTAATGTCTTTCCTGTATGCTTGTTTTTTGATATCCTTACTAATTGTTTATTCTCTTCTCAATGCAGGTTTGCTAATCATGGGAAAGTCCAGCGGTGCCAGTTTCCTCAGTAAACTCAAAGGAGGACATACTCAGAGTGGACGGGCCCACAAGGTTCCCTCCCGACTACGCGAGGATGGCACCTCACAGGGAGGTGGAGGGGTCGGGGGAGGAGACCCTAGAGGAGGAGGGGGTAGGGGGAGAGCCCCTAGAGGACGAGGAGGTGGGGGGAGAGGCAACCGAGCCAAAAAACTCCGGGCCGTGTCCGAAATAGGAGGGTCTTCTTCGATGCCCTCCTATGCTGATGCAGCTTTTGAGTCTGAGGAGGAGGAGTATGTTCCTGATGTCGAGGAGGAGGAGGCCGAGGAGGAGGAGGTCGAGGAGGAGGGTGAGGAGGAGGGCGAGGAGGGTGGAGGGGAGGTTGACCCCGAGTTGTGGGGTGACTTGCCACTGGGTGCTCCGCAGGGGTGGCTGCGTGGTAATGCCGGAGTACCTACACCACCTTCTATCGAGGCGCACAAGTGTCTCATTGAACCTGCGGGGATAGAGTAAGTGCATCTTAATCATATTTTCAACACATGACAACATTTTTTTATTGTACACATGGTAACCCTTTGATTCTTTTGCAGTAACTGGATCCTTCGCGGAACAGGCCGTAAACCGAACGGCCTTCTCACTGTCCTGTTGAAGGAGTTTTGGCCTGGCCTATTCTGCCCACGGCCAGACAGGGACCCGGAGCTGCGTGTTTTGGCCACAAGCTAGGCCCACTATGAGGCTTGCAGCAACGCGGAGTATGGGACGTCCGCTAAGGCCATGATCACCAAATTTTGGGTAAGTTCCCTTTTGAATCACTTGTCTTCAGTTTCGTTCATAGTTTATCATTGAATCACTCAACTCATGCCTTGTTTGCTTCTGGTTTATGCATGATTGCAGCAACTCTATAGAGTTCTTGACGAGCACAAGGCCAGAGCCGACGTGGTCTTAGTTGCGTCTGCAAAGAAGAAAGCTCGTCAGTTGCAGTAGGAGGTGCGTTGGGTTGCCGTCTCATAGTACTACCACATCTACCTGCAACAAAAGATGACCAAAACTCAAGCACAAAGGCAAAAAATTACCATGAGCAGGGAGCAGTTCATGATGGTAACTATTACTGACTTTTCATTGTTTCAAGGAGTCAACTATATGTTTCGTGCTCACATGTCATGCTTCCAAAATTTGCATAGGTTGTTCCTCGTTGGTGCTATGGAAGGCATGACGGATGGGCGTGTTTGGTGGATAGGTGGGTCGGTGACGATCCAGAGTTTGCTTCCAAGAGCATCAAGGCCCGGGCTAACCGTAGAAAAGACGGGACACACGGCCAAGGAAACAGGAACCACTGGAGCTTCAAGGCCATGAAGTTATATCTATATGAATGATGCATTTTGGTTCTTCTTTACCGTCATGTTCTTATGTATGGCTAACTTCTGTTTGACGTTGCAGGAGGACAAGTTGCAGAGGCCGCTCTCAGACATGGAGTCGTGGAAGCTGGCCCGCGAGCGGAGTGATCGCAAGGAGGGCGAGAGCCAGTACTACCGCAACACCGAGCAACACCTGGAGTCTTACACTCAGAACTATCAGAAGTTGCATCCGGATGTTCCCGTTCCTGAGGTCGCCAAGTCTCAGATCGACGACACGGCGGTGGTGGCCATCCAGGGTAAGTCCCATGGCCGGTACCCGTGTTTCGATGGCTTGATCACTCCGTCGATCTCGTACACACGGCTTCGATCTACCAACCCGAGCCCGTTAGAGAGTACGGGGCGTTCGCAGCCTCCCTTAGTCTGCCAACATGCTGTAAGTACTTCCCCTTATCTTCTTTGTCTCTATCTTTCTTAGTTTATTTTCATCACTGCCCACTTAGAAACAACCTCAATTTTGTAGGCATATCAGGCCTTTCTCGAGCATAGGCATATTGAGGTGAGGGAGTACTTGCAACGAGTGAAGGCAAACGATGACTACAGTCGTCAAGTGATGGCGGTTAGTTTTGCCCTCTTAAACCAAGATCAAATTTGCACTTTCATTCCTTCTGACTTTGTTGATCACGGCTTGTTTCTAAGTGGACTTGTTTAACTAACATCCAGGCTATGTTGGCGTCTTGGACTAACCGCACGGAGCCACCACAAGTTGGACCCCCACCACCACCTACGGGAGACGCCCCACACATTCCCATGTTCGAGGAATGGCTGGCACTAGGCGGTGATACTCCAGTTAGTACATTTGCCTAACTAATGACAAACTAGTTCTCGTTCATTCAACACTATCATGTCATATTTACCGTTAGAATCTTCTTTCAAACATGTAGGGAACTGGTGGCTCGACTCCTGCTCCGTCGACCCCAGTCACTCCGATCTGGCAGAGTGATGGTGGTCGCGGTGGCGGTTTTGGCGGAGGTGGACTTGGCGGTGTCGGTTTTGGCGGAGGTGGACTTGGTGGTGGTGGTGGTTTTGGCGGAGGTGGACTTGGCGGAGGTGGTGGTTTTGGCGGAGGTGGACTCGGTGGTGGTGGTGGTTTTAGCGGAGGTGGACTCGGTGGTGCTTGATGTCGATGATGATTCCGTGTACGAGGCCGTTGTGCCATGTCTTTCATGTTTCAACTTTTATGATGTTTCATGTCTTGCACTACTCTTATGTTCGTGAACTTTCGCCGGTGATGATCTTTAGATGATGAACTTGACTATGTTTAAATGATGATGATGAACTGTCATATTTCATATTATTCTGCTTTGAAATGCTGTCAAATGAATTCAAAAAGAGAAAACAGGGGAAAAAAACTATGCCTACGGCAAAGCCGTCGGCATATATACGCTTAGGAGCCACCAGGAGGCGACACGTGGCAGGGCTATGCCTACGGCAAAGCCGTAGGCATAGCCCTGCCGCCAGATCAAACCAGGGGGCGACACGTGGCAAAGGTATGCCTATGGCAAAGCCACGTGTCTTCTCCTGAGTCGCCAGCAGTTTTGATGGCGCCGTCCGTTGCCATCAGACGGAAAACAACGCTGACGGCTAAACTATGCCGACGGCTGCCCCACGGCCGTCGGCATACCCTCTTATGCCGACGGCTATACTACGCCGACGGTCTGACAGAAGTACGCTGACGTGATCTACACTGACGGGGCTATACCGACGGCAGTCGTAGGCATAGATCTATACCGACGGCCCTGGGCCGTAGGCATAGCCCGCGAGTCCGGTAGTGCACCCTCAGGCTCTTCCATTGCTGGCGCAGACAGCCGCGACGCTGAGGATGACATTGAGCGGAATGGATGGAGATTTGGGTTCAGAGGGAAGAATTTAAATGTGAAGACGTGAGGCGGCAGACGAATTATATTGACCGATAGAGTTTATATAGTATGTCCAGAGAGCACAGCCGAGAAGGTTGGGATATGCCAGGATTACATTTTTAATAAGCTAGGGAAACAAATCACCATGATTATTGTGATTATCCTTGACTCGTGATCTTCATGATCGGTGCCATAGACGGACTCCATGCACGGCAGTAATCCTACGTGCATGGCTAGATGTATTCGCCCAACAGGATGGAAGGGAAATGTAGAGCCTAACGGGAATGAATTATTTTTCATTTGAGCGCGGGGCTATTTCATTCTATTCTGGCTTTTTTAGGGGAATTCAGGCTTCTTTATCTACGGGAATTTCATTCCAGGCTTCTAGAGGATCTAAAAGGTTCCAGGTAGAATTTTTTACATTTTGAGTCTATTCTTGAAATGCCGTGGAGTGTTTCAAGAATAGCCCTAGAACCGAGTTCCAGGTAGAATAAAAAAGGTTACCCAACTCTAAAATCAAACCCAAAAAAAATCCAGTATCAACCATAAGTTTCGAAGAAACACTGGATTTGAAAATGACATGAAACAGTCAACGTGTACTCCAAAAGGATCGATATCTTCATTTGCTTGAACTTTGTCAGATGTTGAATTTGCAAGTTCTTTAGTTGGCTTGCATTACGGGACAGGTGATGGACTTCGGATCGCCTTGCACGGAGAGGAGTACCGCATCAGGACGGATGCCCCCTGTGCGACCAAGAGGACGAGACTATCAATCATGTACTACTAACGTATGTGTTTGCCAGATCGACATGGGCTGTGATCTGTGAGGCCTTGGGCAAGCCGGATTGGATGCCGACAACACAAGATTCCCTCGACCAATGGTTATGTGGTAAGCAAGGGCCTAACAACCTGCGACGGAAGGATCTCCACACTATCTTCATTCTAATTATTTGGAAATTGTGGAAGCATCGGAACACTATCATGTTCGACGGGGCATCTCCTTCGATGGAAGTGTTTCTAAGAAGGTGGAGGTCCGAAGGCATGGTATGGTCGGTAGCCAGCAAGTTTAAGGGAAATGTAGACACCTTCTTCCGTAGATTAGAGAGGTGGGCGAGTAGTGAGGAGTAGTGTGTAATGAGAATCTTGTAAACTATGGTGGAGGCACTCTTTGCCTTTCTTCTTTAATATATGATATCATGCATATTCGAGAAAAAAAGATGTTGAATTTGCGCAATGGACGATAACAGAGGCCGAAATTAGCAAGTGTTGGCTTGGTTTGGATTACAATGTAAATACGAGCCAAGTTTGCAGAGTAGTCCATTATATTTTACAACTTTATGTATTAAAGTGAACCCGCGGCCAAGAGGAAATCAATCCAACGGCACGGTGACAATCCCCAAGTACAAGGGCAGCATGAGCTTCCGTGGCATATCCTTGATAGGGTGGCCATTGCTTTCGACTTTGCCATGAAGTAATTATCAGTAAGAATAAAGATGGAACATGTTGTGCATATCACAATTATGGTGAAGGAGATCGCTCAATGGCACAATTTTACTTTGGTAATATTTCCTGAGTTGAAAGAATGCAATTTTGAGGTGCATAAACTAATTAAGGTGATAGTCACATATGTGGCATGTTGATCTTCCGAGATTGCATGTATCCTATATTTTGTACCAGTAAAGCCCCCCTGTTCCCTGAAAAAAGCAGAGAGGAAGGGGTGCAGGGGCAAGAGACGGCACTAAATCGGCACAGTTTATGGGAGGTATTCCCTCCGTCCCATTATATAAGAGCGTTTTTTACACTATATGGGACGGAGGGAGTAGTATATATAGGTCTCACAGCAAAATTCTGTACAAGGCAGTGCGTGCTTTGAAACGGAAGAGTTCAGATCCCACTTTCTTTTGACCACTGCAGTAAAGGGCATCAAGTGCCATCTGAATGGTTTTTACCCGAAGTCAGGGCTCAAGAGGACCTATCACCCTCATAGCTTCCTGCAACAACTTGATAATCTGACTCTCATAATGATAACCGCTCTACTCTCTCGGGACCTAAGATCTGAACAATTGATAAAATTGTATGTGAAAGCTGAAAAATAAAACAGATATACCATGTCAACACTTTGAGCTCCATCACCAGATTACCACCATCCTCATATAAGAAACATACTGAATTATATCCTCAAAAGGATAAAATACACAGTTTGAACTACCATTTGCACACGCTGCACTCAAGGTGCCAACAAACTTGCAAATGTGGTAACCACGAGCACGAAGTTAAAGAGAAAGGATGGTGCAAGTGCAAACCAGCTGATGAAAGCCATTCCAATAGCAGTCATAAACCTTGCACAAAGATTGCCCGCACATATCTTCCTATCATTATCAATAACAATGGTGACACCAGCTGATGCACATGCTGCACTCAAGGTTAGCGTCCCTGTGATCTACAGAAAACATTAAGGTGGAAAATGGATGAGTTCGGCAGACAGAAATATGTGCATCTTGTTATAAACATTATTTTCTATTCATGAAATTAAAACATATTAACCTACAAGTCTAAAATGAATGACAGGTGGTTGATTTATTTAGGTGCCTGAGAAAATATGACTCACCCAGTCTCCAACGGAAAATATGAACATAGCTCGGAGATTTAGCAAGGAACGTTTGACGAGAAGTGCATAGATATACACAAAGGCTGGGGCGAGGCTCCACAAACATTGCAGACTGGCAGCTGCTATGAGGTAGCTGGTAAGAACAACAACAATAAGTTAAGCCCATCATCTATAGAAAAAAAAACAAGATCCTGTATTCTGAATTCTAACATGAACATCCTAGATGAAAAAACTCCGATTTTTATGCTATAATTGCATCACAGAAATCAGATGCGCCAAAGTAGTACTTTTCATGTAGTTAAATATTATCTCGAAGTAGATCTCCAATTTGTCCCCAACGACATGCATTTCATATGATTTGTCTATCACAATCACAATATTCTGAATTCCACTAACCAAAAAACGTTAACCTAACCTACTTACCAACAGAAACAACGAGAAGTGTTTTTGAAACTCTACGCATGCAGACTACTACAAAAAAGAACAACCCGCTAGAAAATCTTGCAAACAAGCAAAACTTCAGACTGTTAGTTTTATAGATCTGTAAAATCACAAAAAAGATTCTAATTAAAACTAACTCCTAGTGCAACATTCATGTTAAGCCACATGACCCTAAAAAGAATAGTCATTGGATCATGTCAAGGATCCATCAAATTCGTTAGATCTAGCTGGTTGTGGCCTATGAACAGTCATGCCCTTTTGGTTAAAAAGACACTTTACTTGGTGAAAAGTTTTCTTTTGGCTAAAAGACACGTCTCTTGGTGAAAGAATGTGTTTCTATGGAAAGACACACCACTGTGAATAGATGTCTCTTTACAGAAGACATGTCACTTGGTGAAAAGATGTCTCTTCGTGAAAAGACACTCCCTTGGTACAAACAATGCCTCTTCATGAAAGTACATATTAGAAAATAATCATAATACTTGTAAGTTAGTAGGTTAAAAAAATCCGTTTTTTAACTTCCTAAAAAATGCTTAAATTGCCTTAACAGTGCCAAAAAAATAATGCACCAAAATTTAACAGTTCAATTTATTTATGTATTTGAACACCATTTTAACCTTGCAACTCAATGCCTTAAAACCCCAATTTCATATATAAATATTTTAAATATCCTCATTACAAATATCTAATCATACCCGCAACAAATTAGCGTGGGCTTTACACTAGTGAATCTCTATAATATAATCCTTGACTCCTCCCAAAATAATAAAAATGTTGATTCATGGGCCTAAGTTAGTTGCTTCAGCTTCGAGATATAATACAATCCTGTTAGTTGTATACATGTCTCTCATCCATTCCATATTCCCCCCTTTCAACTCTAGAAATCAAAGCACCATCGAAATGCACGTACACATTGTCATCTTCCATGCATCCCTGGACTTACCTGAATACCACGCATACAAAACCACATGACGATGCGCTCCTGGCTAGTTGTGATGCAATTGTGACTTGAGAGTTGTGCAGCGGGCAACGAGTAGATCCACTCATTAGACTCTACAAACATGGAGTGATGGGGGTCCAAGTTTCCTAACACAAGTACATGATCAGCGCCATTTACTATTAATGTAAGGTTATTTATTGCCAAGCTTTTGTGCTTGCGAAGGCATGGAAATATGCTAAAGAAAGGGAAAATCACACATACTTTTTAGCTGATACCTTACAATAAAAAGCATGGTAAAACTTAGCTAGTAGAAGTGATTGCACTCGTTAAATGTATTTGGTAATTTGGAGTTCAGCTAGGCAACTAATGAACTAGTAATCCATAGTCGTAATAAATCAATTGGTTGTTATAATAAATGGAGAGAATTTTCTTGGCATGCGTATATAAACGATTAGGAGGCAGATGTAAAACTACATCAAACCAAAATCAGATACATGTTTAGGAGTGAATATTTTGAGTTGTTAGATGTGAATGAATAAAACATCATTGTCTCTTTATGTTGTCGTAGACAATTAATAGGTAGAATGATATTAAATATTCACAAGCACATAACTCTTATTTAAAAAAATATAGCAAACAAAGATGTTGCTTGGGCATATCACTGCCACTAGCTAACTTGGTTGATGGCTAATTATTAACAAGACTAATCACAACTGTTAAATCATCATTATTGACCTATATAAATCATAGATGTAAATCTTCATGACTGGATCCACAAAAATTCACAATCAACCGATTTTATCATAATTGTATATCTAGACAGAACCTCATAATTAATTATCCTAATGAACACATTTATTTCTTCATACTTGTTCATATAGATCTCACATGTTAATTAGATCACCATATATAGACAGATCTTTATAGTTGTACCTAAACACAGATAGATCTTCATAGTTCTATCTAGAAAGATTAAATCAGATGACATTACATAGATGTCCCTTAACTAGAAACATTAAATCAGATCACATTACATAGATGTCCCTTACATGGTGGACATTTATATGGGCTGCAAACGTTAGACCGTCATAACTAAACATACAAATTAATCAATGTGAATCTGGTGGATCTTAATGATTATTGAAACACAATTGACATAAGGTAATAATTTTATGTTTCATAGAACATAATGTGAATCTAGGCTTATATACATATGATGATCCAATGACTACCATAACTATTCATACTGAGCTAATATCACATACATACAAAACAATCTGAAAATCATGATCCATACATCAACTAAGATCATGTAGAAAATATCACATACAAACAAGTGAGTGGCCGGCCTGATATTTTTTTGTACTTAGATAATATAAAAACACCGTCCAAGCTTCACCTCCACATATACTGATAATATGTAGAAACAACATGGCAAGTCAAGCCCGGCCAGAAAAAGAACATACTAACTCACCTACAAACCTATACAGACTAGCTGGCTTGCTATCTGAATTTTAGTTTTGCATGTTGAATTAAATTCGCATACAGTTCATACATGTAGTGTCTTCCAAAATAAAATGATAACACATTACCTTTGAAGTTCAAAGGTAAAAGTTTATTTAAGTCATTCCCACGCAATTGCACGGGACCCCAAGCTAGTTTCGTATACATTTATGATCAGCAAACAAGACTGAAAGCATTTCTTGAGATGATATTTATGCTGCATCCAAGAAGACAACTGAGATAATAGCACAACGAACATGACCTGTTACTAAATAATTGTGCTGCCTCTTTCAGGATGCCAAATCAATTTTAAAAAGCATAAAATATTGAAATGCACGAATAGATATAAATATTTCTCTTCGTGGAATTAAGGAACCCTAATAACATTCCCCATCAGAAACTTGTTCATTATCTCTCATAAAGATCTCTGCAAAAATGGGTAATTAAGAGATCTTAACTGAAAACCAACAGCACGTGTACAACTGTACAAGACAAAGCTGGGTTTGGTAGGGTACCTGAAGGCGGAGAAGGAGGGGAAGACCCCGGTGGACGCCATGACGGCGATCGAGGCGGCCGCGGACAAGGCCTGCAGGAGGCGGAGGCCGACCCCGCCAATCGTCCCCGCCGACCCCTGCGGGCTATTCATCCACACTCCGGGCGGGGGAGCATCCGCTAGCTCTACCTGCAGCGGCGGCGCCGCCACGGGATGCACCGTCGTCTGTCGGCTGACCAGCATCTCCCTCCAAGGGTTTGGGAGATTTTAGAAGCCGGGGAATGGAGAGGAAGAGGAGCGGCTGGGCCGAGAAAGTCAGCGTTAGGTTCAGTTCGGTTTGGTCCGTGAATGTCAGCGTGCCCACGTGAGCCTTTGGTATTTTTATAGGGATGGCGTCTTTTGTGTGTTCAGCCTCCTATGTGCACGTTGGGCATATGACTCGCGGAGGCCCACACTGTGTGCACCTCTTACCAAGAAACTCGTTCCGTTCTTACAAAAAAAAAATCACGAGCCTTGAGCAAATAAGTCTTTTTATAGTACTGTATTAGAAATATAGTGCGAACTAATATTTAGGAAAATTTTCCATAGGATTCATCAATTCTTAAAAATCAAACAACATATACATAAAAATTTCTAAGAATTACATTATGTTCCTCCAAATTTCTGTAAAAATCCTTTGAATCAAAGAGGCTCATACTTTCAAAAGGGTTGCACAATAAAAGAGTTACCTGGACATGGGATTGGGCATGTGACCGACCGAGAGATGGAGGAAGCTGATGAAGAGGTGAAGGTGGCACGGGGCGACATGCTAGAGTAGGGGAGGTTGGCGAGATGGCAAGGTCGGCAAAGGGTGCTGGGGACGGGGGATAATGGGTCAGGTGGTCAGCAGAGGAATGTCGGGGGTGATCGACAGAGAGCGGAGACGGCAAGGGATGCATGCTATTGGCTTCCAAGTGAAAAAAAAGGTGGCTGATGAAGGAGAGAGAGAGAGACACACACACAAAGCCCATTAGATATTGAGGGCGGGTTTGGTGGAATTTTTTTGTGTAATGTTGTACTCCTTCCCTAAAGAAATATAAGTGTTTATAGATCACTAACCAATGAAATCTTAGGGGCAGTGCGATCGTGTAGGGTCCTATTCGCTGGAAAAGCTTTTTTTAAAAAAAAATTGCTGGAAAAGTACCTGGTGAGAACAATTTGGCTTGCCTATATATAAGGGTTTTAGCCCTACAGCTTTGTTGTTTGGGTTTTCGGAAAGTTCCAGCCTAGGCCGAGCTCTAGCTTCCTCCCATGAAAAGTTGATCACGAGGCCTTTCTTTTTCTCTGTCAATCTTGAAATTCCCCAACCGAAGTCTTGCCGTGTGTTAATTAGCGTGTGCGTTTATCAGTGTTCTGAAAAAACTGCATTCATTGTGATATTCGTTCTGATATCTTGTATTGCATTCGTCTCTTTCCAACAATACAACAACATCAACACAATCACCGGTGAAGCGTGCCCGGGTCGGAGGAGACTGTTGATCTGGTTCCTGCTGGGCAGCAAGAGCTGCAGCGCCGAACGGTTTCAAGCAACATATATATATGAATTTCATGAAGAGGTCTCGCAGCAAAATTATGTACACGGTCTGAAGGGAAGAGTTCAGACTTCAGACTACTTGAATCACTGCAGTAAAAGGCACCGGGTGCCATATAAATGGTTTTGAACTGAAGCCTGAAGGCTATTTCGAGGGCTCAGAAGGATCCTCACCCGCATAGTTTCTTGCAACAACTTGATAATCTGACACTCATAAGTGATAACCAAACTAATCTTTCAGAACCTAAGTCTGAAGTATTGATAAAATTATATCATATATGAAAGCCGCAAAATAGAACAAGAGTATAGCATATCACCACCATGAGCTTTGTACGAGTAAACCAAACAGTTCATCACCAGGTTACCACAATCCTCATATAAGAAGCATACTGCATTGCATCCTAAGAAGGATGAAATGCGGAGTTTCAACTACCATTTGCACATGAAATTATCCCCACATTCCCATTCTTGCCAACGCGGTGGTGGTGTACGAGAAGTTAAAGAGAAAGGACGGCACAAGTGCACACCAGCTGATGAAAGCCATTGTAACAGCAGTCCTCAACCTTAAACAAGGAAGGGCTTCGCAGTACTTCACATCATTATCAATGAGAATAGTGATGCCTGCCGATGCACATGCTGCACTCAAGGTTACGGTCCCTGTGATCTACAGAAAACATCAAGGTGAAAAATGGATGAGTTTCGGGGAAAAGAAAAATGTGCGTCTCATTAAGAAAATTATTTTCTGTTCACGAATTTAAAACATATTAACGTACAAGTCTAAAATGAATGACAGGCGGTTGTTCGGTTCAGGTGCCTGAGAAAATATGACTCACCCAATCTCCAATGAAAAATATGCGTACAGCTCGGAGATTTATCAAGGAACGTTTGACGAGAAGTGCATAGATATACACAAAGGCTAGGGTGATGCTCCACAAACATTGCAGACTGGTAGCTGCTATGAGGTAGCTGGTCATAAGAACAACAATAAGTTAAGTTCTTAATATATAGAAGAGAAACAAAATCAGGTATTGAGTTCTAATGATGCCAACATCCAAGGTGAAAAAACTATGATTTTACCTAATTGCCCACAGAAATTAGATACATCAAAGTAGTACTTTCATGTAAATGAATACTATCTTCAAGTAGATCTCCAATTTTTTTACCTCAGTGACATGCATTCACATGATTTGCCTATCACAATCACAATATTCTGAATTCCAGTAACCAAAAAACGTTGATCAACTTATCAACAGAAACAACAAAATGCGTTTTGAAACTATGCATACAAACACCAGCTCCTAATCTATCTATTCTATTATATGTATCAAAAGCACACAATTCAAAACAAAAATAGAAATATTATAGAAATTACCACAAAAATCAGAAACATCCAACCATTAATCTTGTAGGCCCTGCGGCAACCATCAAAACATTAGCCGATGGAACTTCTTAAACCATCCCCTCCGAGATTAATCGTTGCTATTAGATTGAGACTGGACAGCTCCTCACGATAGAAAAAAAAGTGACAACCACGCCTGTTTTGTCATCATCCCCCTTTTTTTCTTTTTTAAGAACCGCCCCCTTGGCAATTTATATTTAACTAATAGGCGGATTCACATACGATTGTACAATGTCAATCAGGAAAGCAGGATTGAACGGTAGCTGCTCTCACCGGCGCTTGCAAACAGGATTGAACAGTAGTGCAGATTATACAAGGTACCGTCGCTTCCTCTGTGCAGAGTAGATCAGATCAGATAGGTGACAAGCTCGACCGTGGAACTTCTACACTGTTTCCATCGCACCGCTTTATAAATAAAGAACAAATCAAAGAACATGGCTGAATGATACATGGTAGTGAGAAAGCCCCCTTACAAAGCAAATTCCAGGATAACCTGACAACATAAATGCATGCGACTACGTTGCCTAGAAATAATACAGGTAGGCCTGAATACAACACCACGAGACACCCTACAACACCTAAGCTCCACGACAACACTCTGAGGAGGGGAAACGACACAAAGCATCCCCGCCCCCGAGTCCGAGATTGACAAGGGTCTTCACCTGGAGCCCAGGCACGAAGAGGAGAACCACAATGACGTCCTCAAGAGGGGAGCGGGCATCCGCGGGCGTCGCCACTGTCAATGTCAAAGCGAGGAGCTTTCGCTCGACAACTCACCTGTGTCACCAAGAGGCCTCCTACAGGACAACCACGACGCGCACGAGACTCCAGATCTGGTTTTGGGCGTCGCCACTGTCCATGACAAATAGCGAGCCTGAGCCATCCACCGCTGCACCCCTCACTGCCCCTCCCCCAAGAGGCATAGCCATCACCGCCGCCATGGTGCCCACCGGATACCTAACCATGCAGACCGCCACCCAAGGTTGCCGCCCCAGCATCCATGGTGAGAGAAGCCACTAACCGCCCACTTTACAGCCCGTCAACCACGGTAGGAAGAGCAGAGGCATCTCACGCTACTCGTAGACATGACTTGGCCTAGCGAACTCGCACGACGCCACATCCATGGACTTCCATTCGTCCACGGACGCAACGATGTTCCAACCACCACCATCGCCCGCTGCGCCTGCGAGAAGAGGAACTCATCGCTCGCAAGCACCACTTGGACCGAGCCCAGCGCCTCACCTACCTGGAGCGACAGCTCTGACCCGCCCTGGGCCCATATCTAGCCCGCCCGAGCGCAAGACCTAGGTCCGGACCCTCTATGTCGCCACGGACCCAGGAGAAGGAAGGTCGCCACCACCACCCGCACCCCGTCGCCACCACGAGCGTGTCGGCAACCTGTGCAACCATCGCGAGCTCCCACCATGGCGCCAGCCGAATCAGATCCGGCTGGGGACCAGCCCACACACATCAGCCCGAGGAGAAGACACCACAGCCGGTGCACCACGTACAAGCACCAAACTGTTGTTGTCCCGCACGCTCGCTGTTAAGTCCCGTCTCACCCTAGCGCCCTCGCCCGAGCAGCCGCCCCACACCGGTCGGGCTTTGCCTGTCGGCGGCAGGGGAGAAAGGCCGGAAGGAGAGAGTGGTGGCATGTTACGGTTTGCCCCTGGTCGCCCGCGGGAGCGACGCAGGTGGGGTGATTCTGAAAATGGAACTCTCCCTCTATGTTTCTGATAATTATGTAAATCATTTTTGAAGCCCACGGGTGCTGCTCTCCTCTTCAGGACGTCGTTGCTGTTCTTCTCTCCGTGCCAGGTTCCAGGTGAAGGCCTTTGTGCATCTTGGACTCGGCAGCGGCGACGCGTAGCGCCGTTTGCCCTCCTGAGGGCGTTGTCATGGAACTTAGGTGTCCTAGGGTGTGTCTTGGTTTTGTATTCAGGCCTACCTGTGTAATCTTTCGGCAACATAGTTGCCTGTGTTTAGGTTGTCCAGCTATCCTAGGATCTACTCCCTCCATTTGGAATTACTTGTCTTGGAAATGGATGTATCTAGAACTAAAATACGTCTAGATACATTCATTTTTGCGACAAGTAATTCCGAACGGAGGGAGTACTGCGTAAGAGGGCTTCCTCACTAGTTGTATTGTTTGGCTGTGTACTTTGATTTGTGCTTTATCTATAAAGTAGGGCGAGAGCCTGTTCCGAGATTCATAGCCTTACGTCAGCTGCTCCATCCTCGTTGGATTTCGTTTTCCGCACATGATGCATGTCTCTCACTCATTCCATATTTCCTCCTTTCAACTATAGAAATAAAAGCGCCATCAAACTGCACATGCACATTGTTGTCTAACGTACATCCCTAGGCTTGCCCGAGCACCATACATACAGAACCATAGGATGCACTCTCAATTGTGACTCGCGGCGGGCAGCGAGTAGGTTTACCCCTTAAACTCTACCATCATGGAGTGAAGGAGGTCCAAGTTTCCAACACACGTAAATGATCAACACCATTTACTGTTAATGCTAGGTTATTTATTGACAAGGTTTTAGTGGTTGCAAAGGCGTGGAAAAATGCCAGAGGAAGAGAAAGTAAGCTACAAACTTTTTAGGTAATGCCTTACAATAAGAAGTATGCTTAAAACTTGGCCAATAGAAATGATTGCATTGGTCTAATGTATTTTGGAATTCGGAATTCAGATATGCAGCCTGCCCCAACTTGCTTGGGATAAAAGGCTTTGTTGTTGTTGTGGAATTCAGCTAGGCGACTAATGAACTAGTCATCCATAGTTGTAACTAAAATATTTGGGAAATACACAGGAGATCTGTGTTCCGATGTATTAAGATCAGAGAGAAATAGAGTACCACCACCCAATTACAAATAGAGGTTTTGTTAAAGTTGCTTTGACGCCCCAAAAGCAGCCAAGAACCACAACCTCGCCATCCAGCCCTACAAGCAAAATTACGGGATTAGTATCCTAAGGCTACTGCTACCCACCATCCTCCAACCACCAACCAATAGTCGTATTAAATCAGTTGGTTGGCATAATAAACAGATGATTAGAATTCAGTTGATTTTTCTTGGCACACATATACAAGTGATTAGGAGGCAGATGTAAAACTGCATCAAACCAAAAGCAGCTACATGTCTCTAGGAGTGAATATTTTGAGGAGTTACTTGGGGATGAATAGAACAACATACTGATTGTTTCTTTTAAGTTGTCAGGGACAATGGGTGAAGCATAATATTCTTCTAGGTTTTTTTTTACTAAAAATCGTATTGCTTCAGGTATAGCATGATATTAAATATCAATGAGCGCATAACTCTTATTCAAAAAAAAGTAGCGAACAAAGATGTTGCCTGGGGCATATCACTGTCACTAACTTGGTGGATGATAGCTGAATAATTATTACCAAGACTGATTCACAACAGTTAAATCATCATTATTGACCTATATAAAGCATAGTTGTAAATCTTCCTGACTAGATCTAAAAAGTATCACAACCGTTAGTTTAGATCATAATTTTATATTTTGACATAACTTCATTATTAATTATACCTAATAAACATACATATTTCTTCATAATTTTTCATCTACCATCACACATTTGTTAGATCATCATAACTATATCTAGACAGATCTTCATAGTTGTACCTAAACACAGATAGATTTTCGTAGTTCTACCTAGACATATTAAATAAGATCATATTACATAAATGCCATGTAACTTGATCTGGTGCCTGATATGGTGGACATTTATATGGGCTACAACCGATCGACCATCATAACTAAATGTAAATATTAATCAATGTAAATCTGGTGTATCTTAATGATTATTGGAACACATTTGTTTCCAGAAAACACAAAAGATTTGTGCTTCAGTATATTAAGATGGGAACAACATTCGCCTTGTACAGGAAACTGCCTCTGCCAACCAAGGAAGAACTACACTATGTGATCCCTTGCCCTAATCTGCTGTTGCCTCCCAGACGAATGAGGGTGAAGGGTTCCACGATACCTCTCACCACCATCGTCTTACTTTGATTAGCAATGTTATCGAAGACTCTACCATTCCGTTTCTAGGTTTATATCTTGGCCTATATCTGCTACTAACCTAACTATGTTGATCCAAATGACCTACCATAACTATGCGTACTGGCCTAATATCACATCCAAACAGAACAATCAGAAAATCATGATCCGAACATCAACTAATATCATAGACTTGGTTATGGTTAGCTTTATCTAGTTTGGTAGTAGCACTTTGTAGTAACAGACCATATGGTTTCCCTACAAGAAATCGGAGAGGGAGGACTCTCTTTTGCTAAACATAATATGTAGAAAATATCACGTAACCTACAAACAAGTGAGTGGTGGCTGACCTGATATAGTTTTGTACTGAGATAATATAAAAACACTGTCTAAGCTTTAGTTACAGATACTGATAACATGTACAAACAACTTGCCAGCTCACGCCCGGTCAGAATAAGAACACACTAACTCACGTATAAACCTACCGACTAGCTGGCTTGCTATCTGAATTTTAGTTTTGGGTGTTGTTTTAAATTCACATACAATCTACACATGTAGACATATAGTTTGGCGTCCTTCCAAATAAAATAGTAACACGTTAACTTTGAAGTTCCAACTTTTTATTATATTTTCCCGCGCAATTGCACGGTACCCCATGCTGTGGGTGACTCGTCGTCGTGAGATCGGTTAGTCGAGGGCTCTTTCTTTTCAAGTAGTCTCAATCGGTGAACTCAGCTCCCACAGAAGAAGTCAATAGTGAATCAAAGAACTCATGCATATAATCAGTGACTAGGGATCGATCAATCGGATGCAACCAAATCATCCAAAAAGAATTGGAAAAGGGATTAGTTTCTGCAAAAACGTTTATGATCAGCAAACAAGACTCAAAGCATTTCTTGAGATGATATTTATGCTGCATCGAAGAAGACAGCTGAGATAACGCCACAACGAACATGATCCAATTGTCCAAATCAATTTTACAAAGCGTAAAATATTGAAATGCACGAATAGATATAAATATTTCTCTTTCTGAAGGAAATAAGGAAACCTAATAACCTTTTCGATCAGAAACTTGTTCCACATATTATCTCTCATGGAGATACTCTGGAAAATCTGATAATTAACGTAGTCATCATAGGGCCCATAATCCACACAACTAAAATACCGGAGATCTCAACAGAAAACCCACAGGTAGACGAGACAGGAAGGGTAGGGTGGGGCACCTGAAGGCGGAGCAGAAGGAGAAGATGTCGGTGGACACCATGACGGCGATCGAGGCGGCCGCGAACAAGGCCTGCAGGAGGCGGAGGCCGATCCCGCCAAGCGTCCCCGGCGTCCCCTGCGGGATCCTCGTCCACACTTCGGGCGGGGGAGCATCCGCTAGCCCTACCTGCGGCGGCGGCGCGACCACGGCCACGGGGTACACCGCCGACGGCCGGCAAGCAGGCAGCATCTCCTTACAGGGGTTTGCGAGATTTCAGAGGCCGGAGAACGAGGAAGAGGATGCGCTGACCCGAGAATGTCAGTGTTCGGTTCAGTTTGGTCTGGTCGCTCTGAATGTCAGTGTGCCCACGCGAAACTTGGCATTTTAGGGACGACATCTGTCGCCGGCCTCGTATATGTGCACGTTTGGCATATGACTCGCGGAGCCTCCGGAGCCTGCTCTTTCCGGGAAACTTCCTCTGTTGGATATTAAATTAAATTAAAAGGCAGGAATAAAAACGCATAATTATATGATACATAAAAATACGGAAATACTAACGCCCACACGTGTAGGCGTCTGGCAACTCGCCCACACGTACGGATCCTTGTCCAACCAATTCTGCACTAATCTTGACGCGTTCTATCAGTTTTTGTGTATCACGTAGGACTGGGGTGGTGTGTGGGCATACATCCGGTTGCCCGCACGTTTTTTTTCACCACACGGGGGCTGGTGTGTCGACGTTTAGCAGTTCACCCACACACCAGTTTTCACGCATGCAGAGGGGCTGGTGTGTGGGCGTTTATCACTTCGCCCACACGCCCGTCTCCTCGCCCACACCCAAAGCGGTCAGTTGCCATGTGTTTCTGCAGGGTACATGACAACTGCCATAGCTTTGCTTGTAAGCAGATGGCAACTCTCTTTTACCCGAGTTGCCATGTGTTTTTGCATGGTACATGGCAACTGCCCTAGCGTGCACATAAGCAGATGGCAACTCTTTATTTTACATGGCAACTGCCCTAGCGTGCTTGTGAGCACATGGCAACTCTCTCTTTTACGCGAATATGTTTTTTGCCATGCTTTTTTGTAGTGCTACATGGCAACTACCTAGTGTTAGTAGGTGGCAACTCCTTAAATTTTGAAATCATGGCAACTGCAATAGACCAGACCATACATGACAACTGCAGTTGAGCAACCATGGCAACTGTAGTTGTCTGACATGGCAACTGTAGTTAAGTGAACATGGAAGAGGGTCCAGAGACCATGACAACTGCGGGGACGCGTGGTGACTGTCACGCGGCGTGCGGGACCATAAGGTAGGAGACCTGATGTACGGACGTGTGGGCGTTGTCTATTTTGCCCACACATAGGCATGTGAGAGGGACGGCGAGGAAAAAAAAGATGTGTGGGTATTACTTGTTTTGCCCACACGTAGACGTGTGGGCTGATCCTTTAAAACACCACACGAAATGTGTGGGCAGACCTCTTAACGCCCACACGTGTGGATGTTATCGGCGTCCTAAAAATAAAGGAATCAGAAGACTTGAGCAAAAAAAAATTGCCCTAACTTAAGCAATTTTTGTTATGAAATATAGCAGGAACTGGTTCTTAGAAAAAAACTATCATAGATTCAATCTTAAAGATCAAACAACACCTTTTTTTTCAAAAGGAGGATAACCCCGGCCTCATATCAAGCGATGCATACAACCGTTATCAAACAACACATACGGATAACTTTCTTAGGGTCCACTGCACTGAGATTTGTATAAAGTCCTTCGAGTCAAAGAGACTCTACTTTCAATTTACTTGGACTTGAGGTTGGGGATGCGCCCGACGGAGGAGTGTGATGCTGAGGTGGAGGCAACCAGGTTGACATGCTAGATTTGGGGAGGTGGTCGGGGCAAGATTGACCGGGTGGAGGGGTGAGGTGACGAGGTCGGTTGGGTCGGCGAAGGGTACTAGGGATGGGGGATAGCGAGTCTTGTCGGTCGGCGGAGGAATGTCGGGGGATGATCGACCGAGAATAGAGGCGACGAGGGAGGCATATCGTCGGCTTACAAGCGGAAAAGACAGCGATTAGAAAAAATCTAGAGCTTCTAGAAGAAGCGAAGCAAAGAGAGCACTCGGAATTGCGATTTTGACGTAATTTTAGCAAAATCTTGCGTGCAGGCGCGATGCTATAAAAGTACCTAAGCAGTTGGAGGTATCGATGATAAGTCAAATCACTTATTGGCATGCCTTTCTTCGACGCCAAGACGGGTCCACGGGGCACATGACACCCCATCGACACCAAGAGGATCACCACCGCCTCAGGAGGAGGCTTGCCTCCATAGGAATAAGGAAATACTCTGCAAGTAAGGAAAAAGGGTCAAAAAGGTTATGTAAACCGACATCAGGTCCTGACTCCTATCCCTATACATCTCATGCACCGTCATGGAAGCCTTCCATAGCATGTGATATATAAATGGGCCCTGGAGCATCGTAGAAGGGCACATTCTCTAACACTGTAGTTTAGCATATACCACCGACGCCTAAAGCTTGGATCTCCACCAGCATATCTCATCGAGTCCCTTCCCCGACATTGTAATCTCTTATATTTTCCACATATATAAAGAAAGAGTAAGGTAGAAAATATAGTTTTTACCCGCATTAGGGCCTGAACCTAGGTAAATTAGTGTGCCTTTGTATTATGTGTTTTCGACCTCTTGGTCTCCTGACATGACGTCCACTCGACGACAAATTCCTTGTACCCTCCTTTGTTGCTGTTACGATCGACGAAAAATCAGTCGACAACAAGTTTTGGCCTTACACCAACTCAAAAAAACGTGTATGTTTGGGCTTTAGCTTTTTCCCATGGAAAGCTAACCATGAAGCCCAAACAAACAAGCCTCCGCCAATCTTGAAATTCTACAACCACAATCTTTAGACCATGTGTTAGTGTATGCGTGTATACTTCTACATTGCTCTCGGTGTATTGAAAAAATCTACATTCATTCTAATATTTTTGTGTTGCATTTGTTTGTATTTCTTAGCAAGATAAGAACATGTTGATCAACACAAACCACGGGGGTGATCGCTGTCATTTTATTGCAGGGTAGCAAGAGTTGCAGCATTTCACGGTTTCAAGTGCGTTATTTAGTTTTCGTCGAAAACTAGCCGAGCGTCGCTCGTTTGGTTAGCTGCATGAATGTGCACGCTGCCCACCATCGTTCGAGCTCTATGTTGTGTGCTAAGGCTTTATCTTTCTTTTAATCTGATGTCAATGGGTAGTTCTGATTGTCTTTTTTTTTAATCTGATGTGCATGCATGTTGTGTATTTTACGAAAAAGGGTTTTTCCCCGCTTTGTATTACAAAGCAACCATCGATATAACCAACGATAGGTGTTGGGACCACAACACAAACAGGCCCAAAGAAAAACTGAGAAAAAAGAAGAGAAACAAATGCCAACAACGGCAGATCAACGAAACGAAGATGACCGGCAACCACTGCACCCTCTAGAGAAGTACCACCACGCTCCCAGCACTCTGAAGCGCTGCATACCAAGCAACACCTTCAAGAAGGAGGTGACGACGACGCCGCTGTTGCCTGGACTAGTCCTAGGGTTTCCCCCGGTACACGGGGGACAGTGGGGGGAAGGTGTACCCTGTTGGAAATATGCCCTAGAGGCAATAATAAGATGGCTATTATTATATTTCTTTGTTCATGATAATTATCTGTTATTCATGCTATAATTGTATTATTCGGAAATCGTAATACACGTGTGAATACATAGACCACAACATGTCCCTAATAAGCCTCTAGTTGACTAGCTCGTTGATCAACAGATAGTCATGGTTTCCTGACTATGGACATTGGATGTCATTGATAACGGGATCACATCATTAGGAGAATGATGTGATGGACAAGACCCAAACCTAAGCATAGCTCAAAGATCGTGTAGTTCGTTTAGCTAGAGCTTTTACACATGTCAAGTATCATTTCCTTAGACCATGAGATTGTGCAACTCCCGGATACCGTAGGAGTACTTTGGGTGTGCCAAACGTCACAACGTAACTGGGTGACTATAAAGGTGCACTACGGGTATCTCCGAAAGTGTCTGTTGGGTTGGCACGAATCGAGACTGGGATTTGTCACTCCGTATGACGGAGAGGTATCTCTGGGCCCACTCGGTAATGCATCATCATAATGAGCTCAATGTGACCAAGTGTCTGGTCACGGGATCATGCATTACGGTACGAGTAAAGTGACTTGTCGGTAACGAGATTAAACGAGGTACTGGGATACCGACGATCGAGTCTCGGGCATGTAACGTACCAATTGACAAAGGGAATTGTATACGGGGTTGTTTGAATCCTCGACATCGTGGTTCATCTGATGAGATCATCGAGGAGCATGTGGGAGCCAACATGGGTATCCAGATCCCGCTGTTGGTTATTGACCGGAGAGGCGTCTCGGTCATGTCTGCATGTCTCCCGAACCCGTAGGGTCTATACACTTAAGGTTCGGTGATGCTAGGGTTGTAGAGATATGAGTATGCAGTAAACCGAAAGTTGTTCGGAGTCCCGGATGAGATCCCGGACGTCACGAGGAGTTCTGGAATGGTCCGGAGGTAAAGAATTATATATAGGAAGTCGAGTTTCGGCCATCGGGAAAGTTTCGGGGGTCACCGGTATTGTACCGGGACCATCGGATGGGTCCCGGGGGTCCACCGGGTGGGGCCACCCATCCCGGAGGGCCCCATGGGCTGAAGTGGGAGGGGAATCAGCCCCAGGTGGGCTGGTGCGCCCCCCTAGGCCCCCCCTGCGCCTAGGGTTGGAAACCCTAGGGGTGGGGGGCGCCTCCACTTGCCTTGGGGGGCAAGCCACCCCCTGGCCGCCACCTCCCCTTGGAGATTCAATCTCCTAGGGCCGGCGCCCCCCTAGGGGACCTATATAAAGAGGGGGGAGGGAGGGCAGCCGCACCCATGCACTTGGCGCCTCCCTTCCCCCTTGCTACACCTCTCCCTCTCGCATACGCTTGGCGAAGCCCTGCCGGGATCCCTGCTGCATCCACCACCACACCGTCGTGCTGCTGGATCTTCATCAACCTCTCCTTCCCCCTTGCTGGATCAAGAAGGAGGAGACGTCTCCCTGATCGTACGTGTGTTAAACGCGGAGGTGCCGTCCGTTCGGCGCTAGGATCTCCGGTGATTTGGATCACGACGAGTACGACTCCCTCAACCCCGTTCTCTTGAACGCTTCCGCTCGATCTACAAGGGTATGTAGATGCACTCCTCTCTCTCGTTGCTAGATGAACTCATAGATTGATCTTGGTGAAACCGTAGGAAATTTTTATTTTCTGCAACGTTCCCCAACAGTGGCATCATGAGCTAGGTCTATGCGTAGTTCTCTTTGCACGAGTAGAACACAATTTGTTGTGGGCGTAGATGTTGTCAACTTTCTTGCCACTACTAGTCTTATTTTGCTTCAGCGGTATTGTGGGATGAAGCGGCCCGGACCGACCTTACACGTACGCTTACGTGAGACAGGTTCCACCGACTGACATGCACTAGTTGCATAAGGTGGCTAGCGGGTGTCTGTCTCTCCCACTTTAGTTGGAGCGGATTCGATGAAAAGGGTCCTTATGAAGGGTAAATAGAAGTTGACAAATCACGTTGTGGCTTTTACGTAGGTAAGAAAACGTTCTTGCTAGAACCCTATTGCAGCCACGTAAAACATGCAACAACAATTAGAGGACGTCTAACTTGTTTTTGCAGCATATGATTTGTGATGTGATATGGCCAAAAGTTGTGATGAATGATGAATGATATATTGTGATGTATGAGATCATGTTCTTGTAATAGGAATCACGACTTGCATGTCGATGAGTATGACAACCGGCAGGAGCCATAGGAGTTGTCTTAATTATTGTATGACCTGCGTGTCAATGATTTAACGCCATGTAATTACTTTACTTTATTGCTAAACCGTTAGCCATAGTAGTAGAAGTAATAGTTGGCGAGCAACTTCATGGAGACACGATGATGGAGATCATGATGATGGAGATCATGGTGTCATGCCGGTGACGAAGATGATCATGGAGCCCCGAAGATGGAGATCAAAGGAGCTATATGATATTGGCCATATCATGTCACTGTTTAATTGCATGTGATGTTTATTATGTTTATGCATCTTGTTTACTTAGAACGACGGTAGTAAATAAGATGATCCCTCATAATAATTTCAAGAAAGTGTTCCCCCTAACTGTGCACCGTTGCGAAAGTTCGTCGTTTCGAAGCACCACGTGATGATCGGGTGTGATAGATTCTAACGTTCACATACAACGGGTGTAAGACAGATTTACACATGCAAAACACTTAGGTTAACTTGACGAGCCTAGCATGTACAGACATGGCCTCGGAACACAAGAGACCGAAAGGTCGAACATGAGTCGTATGGAAGATACGATCAACATGGAGATGTTCACCGATGATGACTAGTCCGTCTCACGTGATGATCGGACACGGCCTAGTCGACTCGGATCATGTATCACTTAGATGACTAGAGGGATGTCTAATCTGAGTGGGAGTTCATTAAATAATTTGATTAGATGAACTTAATTATCATGAACTTAGTCTAAAAACCTTTGCAAATATGTCTTGTAGATCAAATGGCCAACGCTCATGTCCACCTCAACTTCAACGCGTTCCTAGAGAAAACCAAGCTGAAAGATGATGGCAGCAACTATACGGACTGGGTCCGGAACCTGAGGATCATCCTCATAGCTGCAAAGAAAGATTATGTCTTAGAAGCACCGCTAGGTGAAGCTCCCATCCCAGAGAACCAAGACGTCATGAACGCTTGGCAGTCTCGTGCTGATGATTACTCCCTCGTTCAGTGCGGCATGCTTTACAGCTTAGAACCGGGGCTCCAAAAGCGTTTTGAGCAACACGGAGCATATGAGATGTTCGAAGAGCTGAAAATGGTTTTCCAAGCTCATGCCCGGGTCGAGAGATATGAAGTCTCCGACAAGTTCTTCAGCTGTAAGATGGAGGAAAATAGTTCTGTCAGTGAGCACATACTCAAAATGTCTGGGTTGCACAACCGCTTGACTCAGCTGGGAGTTAATCTCCCGGATGACGCGGTTATTGACAGAATCCTTCAGTCGCTTCCACCGAGCTACAAGAGCTTTGTGATGAACTTCAATATGCAGGGGATGGAAAAGACCATTCCTGAAGTATATTCAATGCTGAAATCAGCAGAGGTAGAGATCAAAAAGGAACATCAAGTGTTGATGGTGAATAAAACCACTAAGTTCAAGAAAGGCAAGGGTAAGAAGAACTTCAAGAAGGACGGCAAGGAAGTTGCCGCGCCCGGTAAGCCAGCTGCCGGGAAGAAGTCAAAGAATGGACCCAAGCCTGAGACTGAGTGCTTTTATTGCAAAGGGAAGGGTCACTGGAAGCGGAACTGCCCCAAATACTTAGCGGACAAGAAGGCCGGCAACACTAAAGGTATATGTGATATACATGTAATTGATGTGTACCTTACCAGTGCTCGTAGTAGCTCCTGGGTATTTGATACCGGTGCCGTTGCTCATATTTGTAACTCAAAGCAGGAGCTGCGGAATAAGCGGAGACTGGCGAAGGACGAGGTGACGATGCGCGTCGGGAATGGTTCCAGAGTCGATGTGATCGCCGTCGGCACGCTACCTCTACATTTACCTACGGGATTAGTTTTAAACCTCAATAATTGTTATTTAGTGCCAGCTTTGAGCATGAACATTGTATCTGGATCTCGTTTAATACGAGATGGCTACTCATTTAAATCCGAGAATAATGGTTGTTCTATTTATATGAGAGATATGTTTTATGGTCATGCCCCGATGGTCAATGGTTTATTCTTAATGAATCTCGAACGTGATGTTACACATATTCATAGTGTGAATACCAAAAGATGTAAAGTTGATAACGATAGTCCCACATACTTGTGGCACTGCCGCCTTGGTCACATTGGTGTCAAGCGCATGAAGAAGCTCCATGCTGATGGACTTTTAGAGTCTCTCGATTATGAATCATTTGACACATGCGAACCATGCCTCATGGGCAAAATGACCAAGACTCCGTTCTCCGGAACAATGGAGCGAGCAACCAACTTATTGGAAATCATACATACTGATGTGTGCGGTCCAATGAGCGTTGAGGCTCGCGGAGGATATCGTTATGTTCTCACTCTCACTGATGACTTGAGTAGATATGGGTATGTCTACTTGATGAAACACAAGTCTGAGACCTTTGAAAAGTTCAAGGAATTTCAGAATGAGGTAGAGAATCAACGTGACCGAAAAATAAAGTTCTTACGATCAGATCGTGGAGGAGAATATTTAAGTCACGAATTTGGTACGCACTTAAGGAAATGTGGAATCGTTTCACAACTCACGCCGCCTGGAACACCTCAGCGTAACGGTGTGTCCGAACGTCGTAATCGCACTTTATTGGATATGGTGCGATCTATGATGTCTCTTACCGATTTACCGCTATCTTTTTGGGGATACGCTCTAGAGACAGCTACATTCACTTTAAATAGGGCACCGTCTAAATCCGTTGAGACGACACCGTATGAATTATGGTTTGGGAAGAAACCTAAGCTGTCGTTTCTAAAAGTTTGGGGATGCGATGCTTATGTCAAGAAACTTCAACCTGAAAAGCTCGAACCCAAGTCGGAAAAATGCGTCTTCATAGGATACCCTAAGGAAACCATTGGGTATACCTTCTACCTTAGATCCGAAGGCAAGATCTTTGTTGCCAAGAACGGGTCCTTTCTGGAGAAAGAGTTTCTCTCGAGAGAAGTAAGTGGGAGGAAAGTGGAACTTGATGAAGTACTACCTCTTGAACCGGTAAGTAGCGCAGCTCAGGAAGATGTTCCTGTGGTGCCTACACCGACTGGAGAGGAAATTAATGATGATGATCAAGGTACTTCGGATCAAGTTGCTACTGAACTTCGTAGGTCCACAAGGACACGTTCCACACCAGAGTGGTATGGCAACCCTGTCCTGGAAATCATGTTGTTAGACAACGGTGAACCTTCGAACTATGAAGAAGCGATGGCGGGCCCAGATTCCAACAAATGGCTTGAAGCCATGCAATCCGAGATAGAATCCATGTATGAAAACAAAGTATGGACTTTGACAGACTTGCCCGATGATCGGCGAGCGATAAAAAACAAATGGATCTTTAAGAAGAAGACGGACGCGGATGGTAATGTTACCATCTATAAAGCTCGACTTGTCGCTAAGGGTTATCGGCAAGTTCAAGGGGTTGACTATGATGAGACTTTCTCTCCCGTAGCGAAGCTGAAGTCCGTCCGAATCATGTTAGCAATTGTTGCATACTATGATTATGAGATATGGCAGATGGACGTCAAAACGGCATTCCTTAACGGTTATCTTAAGGAAGAACTGTATATGATGCAGCCGGGAGGTTTTGTCGATCCTAAGAATGCTAACAAGGTATGCAAGCTCCAGCGATCCATTTATGGGCTGGTGCAAGCATCTCGGAGTTGGAACATTCGCTTTGATGAGATGATCAAAGCGTTTGGGTTTATGCAGACTTATGGAGAAGCCTGCGTTTTACAAGAAAGTGAGTGGGAGCTCTGTAGCATTTCTCATATTATATGTAGATGACATACTTTTGATGGGAAATGATATAGAACTTTTGGACAACATTAAGGCCTACTTGAATAAGTGTTTTTCAATGAAGGACCTTGGAGAAGCTGCTTACATATTAGGCATCAAGATCTATAGGGATAGATCGAGATGCCTCATAGGTCTTTCACAAAGCACATACCTTGATAAGATATTGAAGAAGTTCAATATGGATCAGTCCAAGAAAGGGTTCTTGCCTGTATTGCAAGGTGTGAGATTGAGCTCGGCTCAATGCCCGACCACGGCAGAAGATAAAGAAGAGATGAGTGTTATCCCCTATGCCTCAGCCATAGGATCTATTATGTATGCCATGTTGTGTACCAGACCTAATGTAAACCTTGCCGTAAGTTTGGTAGGAAGGTACCAAAGTAATCCCGGCAAGGAACACTGGACAACGGCCAAGAATATCCTGAAGTACCTGAAAAGGACAAAGGACATGTTTCTCGTCTATGGAGGTGATGAAGAGCTCGTCGTAAAGGGTTACGTTGACGCTAGCTTCGACACAGATCTGGATGACTTGAAGTCACAAACCGGATACGTGTATATTCTGAATGGTGGGGCAGTAAGCTGGTGCAATTGCAAGCAAAGCGTCGTGGCGGGATCTACATGTGAAGCGGAGTACATGGCAGCCTCGGAGGCAACACATGAAGCAATCTAGGTGAAGGAGTTCATCACCGACCTAGGAGTCATACCTAATGCGTCGGGGCCAATCAAACTCTTCTGTGACAACACTGGAGCTATTGCACTTGCCAAGGATCCCAGGTTTCACAAGAAGACCAGCCACATCAAGCGTCGCTTCAACTCCATTCGTGAAAATGTTTAAGATGGAGACATATATATATTTGTAAAGTACATACGGACATGAATGTGGCATATCCGTTGACTAAACCTCTCCCTAGGGCAAAACATGATCAACACCAGAATTCCATGGGTGTTCGATTCATCACAATGTAACTAGATTATTGAACTCTAGTGCAAGTGGGAGACTGTTGGAAATATGCCCTAGAGGCAATAATAAGATGGTTATTATTATATTTCTTTTTTCATGATAATTGTCTGTTATTCATGCTATAATTGTATTATCCGGAAATCGTAATACACGTGTGAATACATAGACCACAACATGTCCCTAGTAAGCCTCTAGTTGACTAGCTCGTTGATCAACAGATAGTCATGGTTTCCTGACTATGGACATTGGATGTCATTGATAACGGGATCACATCATTAGGAGAATGATGTGATGGACAAGACCCAAACCTAAGCATAGCTCAAAGATCGTGTAGTTCGTTTAGCTAGAGCTTTTACACATGTCAAGTATCATTTCCTTAGACCATGAGATTGTGCAACTCCCGGATACCGTAGGAGTACTTTGGGTGTGCCAAACGTCACAACGTAACTGGGTGACTATAAAGGTGCACTACGGGTATCTCCAAAAGTGTCTGTTGGGTTGGCACGAATCGAGACTGGGATTTCCGTATGACGGAAAGGTATCTCTGGGCCCACTCGGTAATGCATCATCATAATGAGCTCAATGTGACCAAGTGTCTGGTCACGGGATCATGCATTACGGTACGAGTAAAGTGACTTGTCGGTAACGAGATTAAACGAGGTACTGGGATACCGACGATCGAGTCTCGGGCATGTAACGTACCGATTGACAAAGGGAATTGTATACGAGGTTGTTTGAATCCTTGACATCATGGTTCATCCGATGAGATCATCGAGGAGCATGTGGGAGCCAACATGGGTATCCAGATCCCGCTGTTGGTTATTGACCGGAGAGGCGTCTCGGTCATGTCTGCATGTCTCCCGAACACGTAGGGTCTACACACTTAAGGTTCGGTGACGCTAGGGTTGTAGAGATATGAGTATGCAGTAAATCGAATGTTGTTCAGTGTCCCGGATGAGATCCCGGACGTCACGAGGAGTTTCGGAATGGTCCGGAGGTAAAGAATTATATATAGGAAGTCGAGTTTCGGCCATCGGGAAAGTTTCGGGGGTCACCGGTATTGTACCGGGACCACCGGATGGGTCCCGGGGGTCCACCGGGTGGGGCCACCCATCCCGGAGGGCCCCATGGGCTTAAGTGGGAGGGGAACCAGCCCCAGGTGGGCTGGTGCGCCCCCCCTGGGCCCCCCTGCGCCTAGGGTTGGAAACCCTAGGGTGGGGGGGGGGGGGCGCCTCCACTTGCCTTGGGAGGCAAGTCACCCCCCTGGCCGCCGCCCCCCTTGGAGATTCAATCTCCTAGGGCCGGCGCCCCCCTAGGGGCCCTATATAAAGAGGAGGGGAGGGAGGGCAGCCGCACCCATGCACTTGGCGCCTCCCTTCCCCCTTTGTACACCTCTCCCTCTCGCAGACACTTGGCGAAGCCCTGCCGGGATCCCTGCTGCATCCACCACCACGCCGTCGTGCTGCTGGATCTTCCTCAACCTCTCCTTCCCCCTTGCTGGATCAAGAAGGAGGAGACGTCTCCCTGATCGTACGTGTGTTGAACGCAGAGGTGCCGTCTGTTCGGCGCTAGGATCTCCGGTGATTTGGATCACGACGAGTACGACTCCCTCAACCCCGTTCTCTTGAACGCTTCCGCTCGATCTACAAGGGTATGTAGATACACTCCTCTCTCTCGTTGCTAGATGAACTCATAGATTGATCTTGGTGAAACCTTAGGAAATTTTGTATTTTCTGCAACGTTCCCCAACATACCCAATGCCCTTCAGGAAGGTCCGGCAGCACCCCCAGGCGTTGCCGCGTCGGGGCCGGGCAAGCCACCAGAGATTTCTCCCAACCCAAACCCCCGCCACCACCCCAGACGAACCATAGTGCACCACCCATCACGCCGCCCACCAACATGTGCCACCACGGTCACCGAATCAACCTCGCCGTCTCCCTGATGTCACTGACACGAGACCTGGAGGATGGGGGAAGAGATAGTGGGCTCGGGGGCATATGCAACATCGCCGACATGAGGGGACAACCACCGCCGCCGCCCAGGAGCCGACCGGACGCACGGACAAGGGGCCTGCCAGGCACCAAGGCCCGACCGGACCCAAAAGGATCCGGACAGCCCCTGTCGTCATGCTGCAGCTCGCCGGCCGACGAAGCCGCCACCGCCCGCAGACCACCACCTCCTCGCCACTAACCAGGGAGCAGCATCGCCGCGCACCGAGTCTCCGGCCCGCCCTAGCCCAGATGGAGCCTGAAAGGGCCCAGATCTGGGTCGCGTGGGTGTCGTCGGCCACAAGCCCCGCCACACCGCCCCACAGCCAACAGCCGCGCCGCCGCACCAAGGACCTCGAAGCCCGTCAGAATCCCGCTGCCGAGCCACACAACAGCCGATCGAGCAGCACCGCCGCCATCGGGAGGCCCCCGCGCCCCTCATGAGTGCGGGGGGAAGTAAAGGCCCGCCGCCGCCAGCGCCGTGCGGGCAGGGCCTGACGGACCAAGCCGAATGCGGCGGGGAGGGAGAGGGACGAGGAGTGGGCCGGAGGGGAGGGAGCGGCAGGGGCCCTCCCGTTGCCCGCGGGGGGGGGGGGGAGGGGCAAGCGAGTGGACGGGAACGTGGGGGAGGGGGTGGGGAGAGGGAGACGAGGCGCATGCAGCCGGCGGCAGCGGGGGAGGGGGGAGGTACCCTCCCGTGAAGCCTAATGTGCCACTATTCGCCTATTGTGTATTTTTTAACACAACACAGACGTTCATACTTACAGTCACCATTATGAACGTACATACGCACAAATTATGTGCACCTCCGAGAGACCGAGCTGACACATCATCTTGAGATTGACACAGTCGCCACAACCGTCTTCATAGTTGACGGAGACGTCTTCTTCCATTGGGGGAACACACTGAAGGAAATATTCCCTAGAGGCAATAATAAAGTTGTTATTTTATATTTCCTTATTCATGATAAATGTTTATTATTCATTCTAGAATTGTATTAACCGAAAACTTGATACATGTGTGAATACATAGACAAAACCACGTGTCCCCAATATGCCTCTACTAGACTAGCTCGTTGACCAAAGATGGTTAAGTTTCCTAGCCATAGACATAAGTTGTCATTTGATAAACAGGATCACATCATTAGTGGAATGATGTGATGGACAAGACCCATCCGTTAGCTTAGAATAATTATCATTTAGTTTTATTGCTACTGCTTTCTTCGTGTCAAATATATATTCCTCTGACTATGAGATTATGCAAATCCCGGACACCGGAGGAATGCCTTGTGTGCTATCAAACATCACAATGTAACTGGAATAAAGATGCTCTACAGGTATCTCCGAAGGTACATGTTGGGTTGGCGTATTTCAAGATTAGGATTTGTCACTTCCGATTGTCGAGAGGTATCTCTGGGCCCTCTCGGTAATGCACATCACTTAAGCCTTGCAAGCATTGCAACTAATGAGTTAGTTGCGGGATGATGTATTACGGAACGAGTAAAGAGACTTGCCGGTAACGAGATTGAACTAGGTATTGGATACCGACGATCGAATCTCGGCAAGTAACATACCGATGACAAAGGGAACAACGTATGTGTTATGCGGTTCTGACCGATAAAGATCTTCGTAGAATATGTAGGAGCCAATATGAGCATCCAGGTTCCGCTATTGGTTATTGACCGGAGACGTGTCTCGGTCATGTCTACATTGTTCTCGAACCGTAGGGTCCGCACGCTTAAGGTTTCGATGACAGTTATATTATGAGTTTATGAGTTTTGATGTACCGAAGGAGTTCGGAGTCCCGGATGAGATCGGGACATGACGAGGAGTCTCGAAATGGTCGATAGGTAAAGATTGATATATTGGAAGTTTATATTAGGACACCAGAATGGTTTCGGAGAGGTTCGGGTATTTCTTGGAGTACCGGGAGGTTACCAGAACCCCCCGGTGAATTGTTGGGCCTACATGGGCCATAGGAGAGAGGGGAGGCAGCCCACAAGGGGTGGCCGCTCCCACCTCCCATGGGAAGTCTGAATTGGACTAGGGGAGGGGGTGCGCCCCCCTTTCCTTCTCCTCTTCCCTCTCCCTTCCCCTTTTCCCCCTCCACGAGAAGGAAAAAAGAGGGGGGCGAATCCTACTATGAGTGGAGTCCTAGTAGGACTCCCCCCTCCTTGGCGCGCCCCTTGTGGCCGGCCTCCTCCCCTCCTCCTTTATATACGGGGCCAGAGGGCACCCCAAAGCACACCAATTGTTTAGCCATGTGCGGTGCCCCCCTCCACCATTTACTCCTCCGGTCATATTGTCGTAGTGCTTAGGTGAAGCCCTGCGCAGATCACTTCACCAACACCGTCATCACACCGTCATGCTGACGGAACTCATCGACTCCTTCATGCCTCTACTGGATTAAGAGTTCGAGGGACGTCATCGAGCTGAACGTGTGCAGAACTCGGAGGTGTTGTACGTTCGGTACTTGATCGGTTGATTCGAGAAGACGTTTGCCTACATCAACCACGTTAAGTTAACACTTCCGCTTTCGGTCTACGAGGGTACATGGACAAACTCTCCCCTCTCGTTGTTATGCATCTCCTAGATAGATCTTGCATGAGCGTAGGAATTTTTTTGAAATTGCATGCTACATTTCCCAACAGTGGCATTCGAGCCAGAACTATGCGTAGATGACATGCACGAGTAGAACACAAAGAGTTTTGGGCGGTGATCGTCATACTTCTTACCACCAATGTCTTATTTTGATTCAGCGGTATTATTGGATGAAGCGGCCAGACCAACCTTACATGACCACGCTCATGAGACCGGTTTCCACCGACATACATGCATGCAATTGCACACAGGTGACTAGCGGGTGTCAGTTTCTCCAACTTTAGTTGAACCGAGTGTGGCTACGCCCGGTCCTTGAGAAGGTTAAAACAACACCAACTTGACGAACTATCGTTGTGGTTTTGATGCGTAGGTAAGAACGGTTCTTGCTAAGCCCGTAGCAGCCACGTAAAACTTGCAACAACAAAGTAGAGGACGTCTAACTTGTTTTTGCAGGGCATGTTGTGATGTGATATGGTCAAGACGTGATGAGATATAAGTTGTTGTATGAGATGATCATGTTTTGTTGAAGTTATCGGCAACTGGTAGAAGCCTTATGGTTGTCTCTTTATTGTATGAAATGCAAACACTATGTAATTGCTTTACTTTATCACTAAGCGGTAGCGATAGTCATAGAAGCAATGGTTGGCAATATGACCATGATGCTATGATGGAGATCAAGGTGTCAAGCTAGCCGGTGACGATGGAGATCATGACGTTGCTTTGGTGATGGAGATCATGAGCACAAGATGATGATGGCCATATCATGTCACATATTTTGATTGCATGTGATGTTTATCTTTTATGCATCTTATTTTGCTTAGTATGGCGGTAGCATTATAAGATGATCCCTTATTAAATTTCAAGGTATAAGTATTCTCCTCGAGTATGCACCATTGTGAAAGTTCTTCGTGCTGAGACACCACGTGATGATCGGGTGTGATAAGCTCTACATTCAAATACAATGGGTGCAAGCGAGATTTGCACACGCGCAATACTCAGGTTAAACTTGACGAGCCTAGCATATACATATATGTCCTCTGAACACTTGAGATCGAAAGGTCGAACGTGAATCATATAGTAGATATGATCAACATAGTGATGTTCACCATTGAAACTACTCCATCTCACGTGATGATCGGACATGGTTTAGTTGATTTGGATCACGTGATCACTTAGAGGATTAGAGGGATGTCTATCTAAGTGGGAGTTCTTAAGTAATATGATTAATTGAACTTAAATTTATCATGAACTTAGTCCTGGTAGTATTTTGCAAATTATGTTGTAGATCAATAGCTCGCGTTGTTGCTCCCTTGTTTATTTTGATATGTTCCTAGAGAAACTGTGTTGAAAGATGTTAGTAGCAATGATGCGGATTGGATCCGTGATCTGAGGTTTATCCTCATTGCTGCACAGAAGAATTATGTCCTTGATGCACCGCTAGGTGACAAACCTATTGCAGGAGCAGATGCAGACGTTATGAACGTTTGGCTAGCTCAATATGATGACTACTTGATAGTTTAGTGCACCATGCTTAACGGCTTAGAATCGGGACTTCAAAGACGTTTTGAACGTCATGGACCATATGAGAATGTTAAGGAGTTGAATTGACATTTCAAGAAAATTCCCGGTGAGAGATATGAAGTCTCCAACAAGTTCTATAGCTGCAAGATTGAGGAGAACAGTTCTGTTAGTTAGCACATACTCAAAATGTCTGGTACCATAATCACTGACTTAGCTAGGAGTTAATCTTCAGATGATTGTGTCATTGAAGAGTTCTTCAATCACTGCCACAAGCTATAAAGCTTCATGAAAGAACTACAATATGCAAGGATGGAAAAGACTATTCCAAGCTCTTCGTGATGCTAAAGGCTATGGAGGTAGAAATCAAGAAGGAGCATCAAGTGTTGATGTAACAAGGCCACTAGTTTCAAGAAAAAGGAATGGGTAAAAAGAAGGGAACTTCAAGAAAAATGACAAGCAAGTTGTCACTCCCGGAAGAAACCTAAAAGGCCCAGCCTGAAACTGAGTGCTTCTACTACAGAGGGACTGGTCCGCTGGAGCGGAACTGCCCGAAGTATTTGGCGATAAGAAGGATGGCAAAGTGAGCAAAGGTATATTTGATATCATGTTATTATGTGTACCTTACTAATCCTCGTAAGTAGTGCCTAGGTATTTGATACCGGTTCGGTTGCTTCATATTTGTAACTCCAAGAAGGGACTACGGATTAAATGAAGATTGGCTAAGGACGAGGTGACGATGTGCGTCGGAAATGGTTCCAAGGTTGATGTGATCGCGGGCATGCTACCTCTACATCTACTTCGGGATTAGTTTTAGACCTAATAATTGTTATTTGGTGCCACGTGAGCATGAACATATATCTAGATCTTGTTTAGTGTGAGACGGCTATCATTTAATCAGAGAATAATGGTTGTTCTATTTATATGAGTAATATCTTTTATGGTCATGCACTCTTGAAGAGTGGTCTATTTCTATTGAATCTTGATTGTGATGATACACATATTCATAATATTGATGCCAAAAGTTGCAAAGTTGATAATGATAGTGCAACATTTTTGTGGCACTGCCATTTGGGTCATATCGAAGTAAAGCGCATGAAGAAACTCCATATAGCTGGATTTTTGGAATCACCTGATTGTGAATCATTTGATACTTGCGAACCGTGCCTTATGGGCAAGATGACTAATACTCCGTTCTCCGGAACAATGGAACGAGCTAGTAACTTATTGGAAATAATACATACCGATGTATGCGGTCTGATGAGTATTGATGCTCGTGGCGGGTATCATTATTTTCTAACCTTCACAGATGATTTGAGTAGATATGGGTATATCTACTTAATGAAACACAAGTGTGAAACGTTTTAAAAGTTCAAAGAATTTTAGAGTGAAGTGGAGAATCATCGTAATAAGAAAATAAAGTTTCTATGATCTGATCATGGAGGAGAATATTTGAGTTACGAGTTTGGCCTTCATTTAAAACAATGTGGAATAGTTTCACAACTCACGCCACCTGGAACACCACAGCGAAATGGTGTGTCCGAACATCGTAACCGCACTTTATTAGATATGGTGTGATCTATGATGTCTCTTACCGATTTACCACTATCGTTTTGGGGTTATGCATTAGAGACAACTGCATTCACTTTAAACAGGGCACCGTCAAAGTCCGTTGATATGACACCGTATGAACTGTGGTTTGGTAGCAAACCTAAGCTGTCGTTTCTGAAAGTTTGGGGATGCGATGCTTATATCAAAAGGCTATAGCCCGATAAGCTCGAACCCAAATCGGAGAAATGTGTCTTCATAGGATACCCTAAGGAAACTGTTGGGGAACGTAGTAATTTCAAAAAATTTCCTACGCACACGCAAGATCATGGTGATGATATAGCAACGAGGGGAGAGTGTTGTCTACGTACCCTCGCAGACCGAAGCGGAAGCGTTGACGCAACGTAGAGGAAGTAGTCGTACGTCCTCCGGTTCAACCGATCCAAGTACCGTTACTCCGGCACCTCCGAGTTCTTGACACGCGTACAGCTCGATGACGCACCCTCGATCTCCGATCCAGCAGAGGCGCCAAGGGGGAGTTCCGTCAGCACGACGGCGTGGTGACGATCTTGATGTTCTCCTGTTGCAGGGCTTCGCCTAAGCACCGCTACAATATGACCGAGGTGTAATATCGTGGAGGGGGGCACCGCACACGGCTAAGGAACGATCAATGATCAACTTGTGTGTTCTAGGGTGCCCCCCTACCCCCGTATATAAAGGAGGGAGGGAGGAGGTGGCCGGCCCTAGGGGGGCGCGCCATGAGGAGGGGGAAACCTACTCCAAGTAGGTTTCCCTCTCTTTTCCTTATCTTATTTGGAGGGGGAAGGAAAGAGTACTAGTATTAGGAAGTAGTACTAGTAGTAGTAATAGGAAGAGGGGGAAGGAGAAAGGAAAGGGGGGGCCGGCCCCCTCCCCAATTCGGATTGGGCTTGGGGGGGCGCGCCCCCTTCCCTTGCTCCTTCTCTCTTCCTCCTACATGGGCCCAATAAGGCCCATATACCTCCCGGGGGGTTCCGGTAACCTCCCGGGGCTCCAAACTTCTCCGGAACCTTTCCGGTGTCCAAATATATCCGTCCAATATATCAATCTTTATGTCTCGACCATTTCGAGACTCCTCGTCATGTCCGTAATCATATCCGGGACTCCGAACAACCTTCGGTACATCAAAATACATAAACTCATAATATAACTGTCATCGAAACCTTAAGCGTGCGGACCCTACGGTTCGAGAACGATGTAGACATGACTGAGACACATCTCTGGTCAATAACCAATAGCGGGACCTGGATGCCCATATTGGTTCCTACATATTCTACGAAGATCTTTATCGGTCAAACCGCATAACAACATACGTTGTTCCCTTTGTCATCGGTATGTTACTTGTCCGAGATTCGATCGTCGGTATCCAATACCTAGTTCAATCTCGTTATCGACAAGTCTCTTTACTCGTTCTGTAATACTTCATCTTATAACTAACTCATTAGTTACATGCTTGCAAGGCTTAGGTGATGAGCATTGCCGAGAGGGCCCAGAGATACCTCTCCGACAATCGGAGTGACAAAACCTAATCTCGAATTATGCTAACTCAACATGTACCTTCGGAGACACCTGTAGTACTCCTTTATAATCACCCAGTTACGTTGTGACGTTTGGTAGTACCCAAAGTGTTCCTCCGGTAAACGGGAGTTACACAATTCTCATAGTTACAGGAACATGTATAAGTCATGAAGGAAGCAATAGCAGAATACTAAACGATCAAGTGCTAAGCTAACGGGATGGGTCATGTCAATCACCTCATTCTCCTAATGATGTGATCCCATTAATCAAATGACAACACATGTCAATGGTTAGGAAACATAACCATCTTTGATTAATGAGCTAGTCAAGTAGAGGCATACTAGTGACTATATGTTTGTCTATGTATTCACACATGTATCATGTTTCCGGTTAATACAATTCTAGCATGAATAATAAACATTTATCATGATATGAGGAAATAAATAATAACTTTATTATTGCCTCTAGGGCATATTTCCTTCAGTCTCCCACTTGCACTAGAGTCAATAATCTAGATTACATAGTAATGATTCTAACACCCATGGAGTCTTGGTGCTGATCATGTTTTGCTCGTGAGAGAGGCTTAGTCAACGGGTCTGCAACATTCAGATCCGTATGTATCTTGCAAATCTCTATGTCTCCCACTTGGACTTGGTCCCGAATGGAATTGAAGCGTCTCTTGATGTGCTTGGTCCTCTTGTGAAATCTGGATTCCTTTGCCAAGGCAATTGCACCAGTATTGTCACAGAAGATCTTCATTGGTCCCGATGCACTAGGTATGACACCTAGATCGGAAATGAACTCCTTCATCCAGACTCCTTCATTTGCTGCTTCAGAAGCAGCTATGTACTCCGCTTCACATGTAGATCCTGCCACGACGCTTTGTTTAGAACTGCACCAACTTACAGCTCCACCGTTTAATAAAAACACGTATCCGGTCTGCGATTTAGAATCGTCCGGATCAGTGTCAAAGCTTGCATCGACGTAACCATTTACGACTAGCTCTTTGTCACCTCCATATACGAGAAACATATCCTTAGTCCTTTTCAGGTATTTCAGGATGTTCTTGACCGCTGTCCAGTGATCCACTCCTGGATTACTTTGGTACCTACCTGCCAAGCTTATTGCTAAGCATACGTCAGGTCTGGTACACAGCATTGCATACATGATAGAGCCTATGGCTGAAGCATAGGGAACATCTTTCATTTTCTCTCTATCTTCTGCTGTGGTCGGGCATTGAGTTTGACTCAACTTCACACCTTGTAGCACAGGCAAGAATCCTTTCTTTGCCTGATCCATTTTGAACTTTTTCAAAATTTTGTCAAGGTATGTACTTTGTGAAAGTCCTATTAAGCGTCTTGATCTATCTCTATAGATCTTGATGCCCAATATGTAAGCAGCTTCACCGAGGTCTTTCATAGAAAAACTTTTATTCAAGTATCCCTTTATGCTATCCAGAAATTCTATATCATTTCCAATTAATAATATGTCATCAACATATAAAACTAGAAATGCTACAGAGCTCCCACTCACTTTCTTGTAAATACAGGCTTCTCCAAAAGTCTGTATAAAACCATATGCTTTGATCACACTATCAAAACGTTTATTCCAACTCCGAGATGCTTGCACCAGTCCATAAATGGAACGTTGGAGCTTGCACACTTTGTCAGCACCTTTTGGATCAACAAAACCTTCAGGTTGCATCATATACAACTCTTCTTCTAGAAATCCATTCAAGAATGCAGTCTTGACATCCATTTGCCAAATTTCATAATCATGAAATGCAGCAATAGCCAACATGATTCGGACAGACTTAAGCATCGCTACGGGTGAGAAAGTCTCATCGTAGTCAACCCCTTGAACTTGTCGAAAACCTTTTGCAACAAGTCGAGCTTTGTAGACAGTAACATTACCATCAGCGTCAGTCTTCTTCTTAAAGATCCATTTATTCTCAATGGCTTGCCGATCATCGGGCAAGTCAACCAAAGTCCATACTTTGTTTTCATACATGGATCCTATCTCAGATTTCATGGCCTCTAGCCATTTTGCGGAATCTGGGCTCATCATCGCTTCCTCATAGTTCGTAGGTTCATCATGGTCTAGTAACATGACTTCCAGAATAGGATTTCCGTACCACTCTGGTGCGGATCTTACTCTGGTAGACCTACGAGGTTCAGTAGAAACTTGATCTGAAGTTTCATGATCAATATCATTAGCTTCCTCACTAATTGGTGTAGTTGTCACAGGAACCGGTTCTTGTGATGAACTACTTTCCAATAAGGGAGTAGATACAGTTATCTCATCAAGTTCTACTTTCCTCCCACTCACTTCTTTCGAGAGAAACTCCTTCTCTAGAAAGGATCCGATTTTAGCAACGAAAATCTTGCCTTCAGATCTGTGATAGAAGGTGTACCCAATTGTCTCCTTTGGGTATCCTATGAAGACACATTTCTCCGATTTGGGTTCGAGCTTATCTGGTTGAAGTTTCTTCACATAAGCATCGCAGCCCCAAACTTTGAGAAACGACAACTTTGGTTTCTTGCCAAACCACAGTTCATAAGGCGTCGTCTCAACGGATTTTGATGGTGCCCTATTTAACGTGAATGCGGCCGTCTCTAAAGCATAACCCCAAAACGATAGCGGTAAATCGGTAAGAGACATCATAGATCGCACCATATCAAGTAAAGTACGATTACGACGTTCGGACACACCATTTCGCTGTGGTGTTCCAGGTGGCGTGAGTTGCGAAACTATTCCACATTGTTTCAAATGTAAACCAAACTCGTAACTCAAATATTCTCCTCCACGATCAGATCGTAGAAACTTTATTTTCTTGTTACGATGATTTTCTACTTCACTCTGAAATTCTTTGAACTTTTCAAATGTTTCAGACTTGTGCTTCATCAAGTAGATATACCCATATCTGCTCAAATCATCTGTGAAGGTGAGGAAATAACGATATCCGCCACGAGCCTCAACATTCATCGGACCACATACATCTGTATGTATGATTTCCAACAAATCTGTTGCTCTCTCCATAGATCCGGAGAACGGTGTTTTGGTCATCTTGCCCATGAGGCACGGTTCGCAAGTACCAAGTGATTCATAATCAAGTGATTCCAGAAGTCCATCAGTATGGAGTTTCTTCATGCGTTTTACACCGATATGACCTAAACGGCAGTGCCACAAATATGTTGCACTATCATTATCAACTCTGCATCTTTTGGCTTCAACATTATGAATATGTGTATCACTACTATCGAGATTTAATAAAAATAGACCACTCTTCAAGGGTGCATGACCATAAAAGATATTACTCATATAAATAGAACAACCATTATTCTCTGATTTAAATGAATAACCGTCTCGCATCAAACAAGATCCAGATATAATGTTCATGCTCAACGCAGGCACCAAATAACAATTATTCAGGTCTAAAACTAATCCCGATGGTAGATGTAGAGGTAGCGTGCCGACCGCGATCACATCGACTTTGGAACCATTTCCCACGCGCATCGTCACCTCGTCCTTAGCTAATCTTCGCTTAATCCGTAGTCCCTGTTTCGAGTTGCAAATGTTAGCAACAGAACCAGTATCAAATACCCAGGTGCTACTGCGAGCATTAGTAAGGTACACATCAATAACATGTATATCACATATACCTTTGTTCACTTTGCCATCCTTCTTATCCGCCAAATACTTGGGGCAGTTCCGCTTCCAGTGTCCAGTCTGCTTGCAGTAGAAGCACTCAGTTTCAGGCTTAGGTCCAGACTTGGGTTTCTTCACTTGAGCAGCAACTTGTTTGCCGTTCCTTTTGAAGTTCCCCTTCTTCTTCCCTTTGCCCCTTTTCTTGAAACCAGTGGTCTTGTTGACCATCAACACTTGATGCTCCTTTTTGATTTCTACCTCCGCGGCTTTCAGCATCGCGAAGAGCTCGGGAATAGTCTTGTTCATCCCTTGCATATTATAGTTCATCACAAAGCTCTTGTAGCTTGGTGGCAGTGATTGGAGAATTCTGTCAATGACGCTATCATCCGGAAGATTAACTCCCAGTTGAATCAAGTGATTATTATACCCAGACATTTTGAGTATATGCTCACTGACAGAACTGTTCTCCTCCATCTTGCAGCTGTAGAACTTATTGGAGACTTCATATCTCTCAATCCGGGCATTTGCTTGAAATATTAACTTCAACTCCTGGAACATCTCATATGCCCCATGACGTTCAAAACGTCGTTGAAGACCCGGTTCTAAGCCGTAAAGCATGGCACACTGAACTATAGAGTAGTCATCAGCTTTGCTCTGCCAGACGTTCTTAACGTCGTCAGTTGCATCAGCAGCAGGCCTGGCACCCAGCGGTGCTTCCAGGACGTAACTCTTCTGTGCAGCAATGAGGATAATCCTCAGGTTACGGACCCAGTCCGTGTAATTGCTACCATCATCTTTCAACTTTGCTTTCTCAAGGAACGCATTAAAATTCAACGGAACAATAGCACGAGCCATCTATCTACAAACAAACATAGACAAGCAAAATACTATCAGGTACTAAGTTCATGATAAATTTAAGTTCAATTAATCATATTACTAAAGAACTCCCACTTAGACAGACATCTCTCTAGTCATCTAAGTGATTACGTGATCCAAATCAACTAAACCATGTCCGATCATCACGTGAGATGGAGTAGTTTCAATGGTGAACATCTCTATGTTGATCATATCTACTATATGATTCACGCTCGACCTTTCGGTCCCCGTGTTCCGAGGCCATATCTGTATATGCTAGGCTCGTCAAGTATAACCTGAGTATTCCGCGTGTGCAACTGTTTTGCACCCGTTGTATTTGAACGTAGAGCCTATCACACCCGATCATCACGTGGTGTCTCAGCACGAAGAACTTTCGCAACGGTGCATACTCAGGGAGAACACTTCTTGATAATTAGTGAGAGATCATCTTAAAATGCTACCGTCAATCAAAGCAAGATAAGATGCATAAAGGATAAACATCACATGCAATCAATATAAGTGATATGATATGGCCATCATCATCTTGTGCTTGTGATCTCCATCTTCGAAGCACCGTCGTGATCACCATCGTCACCGGCGCGACACCTTGATCTCCATCGTAGCATCGTTGTCGTTACGCCATCTATTGCTTCTACGACTATCGCTACCGCTTAGTGATAAAGTAAAGCAATTACAGGGCGTTTGCATTTCATACAATAAAGCGACAACCATATGGCTCCTGCCAGTTGCCGATAACTTCGGTTACAAAACATGATCATCTCATACAATAAAATATAGCATCATGTCTTGGCCATATCACATCACAACATGCCCTGCAAAAACAAGTTAGACGTCCTCTACTTTGTTGTTGCAAATTTTACGTGGCTGCTACGGGCTTAAGCAAGAACCAATCTCACCTACGCATCAAAACCACAACGATAGTTTGTCAAATAGACTCCGTTTTAACCTTCACAAGGACCGGGCGTAGCCACACTCGGTTCAACTAAAGTGAGAGAGACAGACACCCGCCAGCCACCTTTAAGCACGAGTGCTCGTAACGGTGAAACCAGTCTCGCGTAAGCGTACGCGTAATGTCGGTCCGGGCCGCTTCATCTCACAATACCGCTGAACCAAAGTATGACATGCTGGTAGGCAGTATGACTTATATCGTCCACAACTCACTTGTGTTCTACTCGTGCATATAACATCAACGCATAAAACCTAGGCTCGGATGCCACTGTTGGGGAACGTAGTAATTTCAAAAAATTTCCTACGCACACGCAAGATCATGGTGATGATATAGCAACGAGGGGAGAGTGTTGTCTACGTACCCTCGTAGACCGAAGCGGAAGCGTTGACGCAACGTAGAGGAAGTAGTCGTACGTCCTCCGGTTCAACCGATCCAAGTACCGTTACTCCGGCACCTCCGAGTTCTTGACACGCGTACAGCTCGATGACGCACCCTCGATCTCCGATCCAGCAGAGGCGCCGAGGGGGAGTTCCGTCAGCACGACGGCGTGGTGACGATCTTGATGTTCTCCTGTTGCAGGGCTTCGCCTAAGCACCGCTACAATATGACCGAGGTGTAATATCGTGGAGGGGGGCACCGCACACGGCTAAGGAACGATCAATGATCAACTTGTGTGTTCTAGGGTGCCCCCTACCCCCGTATATAAAGGAGGGAGGGAGGAGGTGGCCGGCCCTAGGGGGGGCGCGCCATGAGGAGGGGGAAACCTACTCCAAGTAGGTTTCCCTCTCTTTTCCTTATCTTATTTGGAGGGGGAAGGAAAGAGTACTAGTATTAGGAAGTAGTACTAGTAGTAGTAATAGGAAGAGGGGGAAGGAGAAAGGAAAGGGGGGGCCGGCCCCCTCCCCAATTCGGATTGGGCTTGGGGGGGCGCGCCCCCTTCCCTTGCTCCTTCTCTCTTCCTCCTACATGGGCCCAATAAGGCCCATATACCTCCCGGGGGGTTCCGGTAACCTTCCGGGGCTCCAAACTTCTCCGGAACCTTTCCGGTGTCCAAATATATCCGTCCAATATATCAATCTTTATGTCTCGACCATTTCGAGACTCCTCGTCATGTCCGTAATCATATCCGGGACTCCGAACAACCTTCGGTACATCAAAATACATAAACTCATAATATAACTGTCATCGAAACCTTAAGCGTGCGGACCCTACGGTTCGAGAACGATGTAGACATGACTGAGACACATCTCTGGTCAATAACCAATAGCGGGACCTGGATGCCCATATTGGTTCCTACATATTCTACGAAGATCTTTATCGGTCAAACCGCATAACAACATACGTTGTTCCCTTTGTCATCGGTATGTTACTTGTCCGAGATTCGATCGTCGGTATCCAATACCTAGTTCAATCTCGTTATCGACAAGTCTCTTTACTCGTTCTGTAATACTTCATCTTATAACTAACTCATTAGTTACATGCTTGCAAGGCTTAGGTGATGAGCATTGCCGAGAGGGCCCAGAGATACCTCTCCGACAATCGGAGTGACAAAACCTAATCTCGAATTATGCTAACTCAACATGTACCTTCGGAGACACCTGTAGTACTCCTTTATAATCACCCAGTTACGTTGTGACGTTTGGTAGTACCCAAAGTGTTCCTCCGGTAAACGGGAGTTACACAATTCTCATAGTTACAGGAACATGTATAAGTCATGAAGGAAGCAATAGCAGAATACTAAACGATCAAGTGCTAAGCTAACGGGATGGGTCATGTCAATCACCTCATTCTCCTAATGATGTGATCCCATTAATCAAATGACAACACATGTCAATGGTTAGGAAACATAACCATCTTTGATTAATGAGCTAGTCAAGTAGAGGCATACTAGTGACTATATGTTTGTCTATGTATTCACACATGTATCATGTTTTCGGTTAATACAATTCTAGCATGAATAATAAACATTTATCATGATATGAGGAAATAAATAATAACTTTATTATTGCCTCTAGGGCATATTTCCTTCAGAAACAATTGGGCACATGAGGGAGTCCTGGACTAAGGGGTCCTCGGACAACCGGACTATATACTTTGGCCGGACTGTTGGACTATGAAGATACTAGAAGACTTCTTCCCGTGTCCGGATGGGACTCTCCTTTGAATGGAAGGCAAGCTTGGTGATTCGGATATGTAGATTCCTTTCTCTGTAACCGACTTTGTGTAACCCTAGCCCCCTCCGGTGTCTATATAAAACCAGAGGGGTTAGTCCGTAGGACGACAATCATAATCTCATAGGCTAGACTTCTAGGGTTTAGCCATTATGATCTCATGGTAGATCAACTCTTGTAATACTCATATTCATCAAGATCAATCAAGCAGGAAGTAGGGTATTACCTCCATAGAGAGGGCCTGAACCTAGGTAAACATTGTGTCCCCTGCCTCCTATTGAAGGAAATATGCCCTAGAGGCAATAACAAAGTTATTATTTATTTCCTTATTTCATGATAAATGTTTATTATTCATGCTAAAATTGTATTAACTGGAAACATAATACATGTGTGAATACATAGACAAACATAATGTCACTAGTATGCCTCTACTTGACTAGCTCATTAATCAAAGATGGTTAAGTTTCCTAACCATAGACATGAGTTGTTATTTGATTAACGGGATCACATCATTAGGAGAATGATGTGATTGACTTGACCCATTCTGTTAGCTTAGCACTTGATCGTTTAGTATGTTGCTATTGCTTTCTTCATGACTTATACATGTTCCTATGACTATGAGATTATGCAACTCCCGTTTACCGGAGGAACACTTTGTGTGCTACCAAACGTCACAATGTAACTGGATGATTATAAAGGAGCTCTACAAGTGTCTCTGAAGGTACATGTTGAGTTGGCGTATTTCAAGATTAGGATTTGTCACTCCGATTGTCGGAGAGGTATCTTTGGGCCCTCTCGGTAATGCACATCACTATAAGCCTTGCAAGCAATGTAGCTAATGAGTTAGTTACGGATGATGCATTACAGAACGAGTAAAGAGACTTGCCGGTAACGAGATTGAACTAGGTATTGGATACCGACGATCAAATCTCGGGCAAGTAACATACCGATGACAAAAGGAACAACGTATGTTGTTATGCGGTTTGACCGATAAAGATCTTCGTAGAATATGTAGGAGCCAATATGAGCATCCAGGTTCCGCTATTGGTTATTGACCAGAAACGTGTCTCGGTCATGTCTACATAGTTCTCGAACCCGTAGGGTCCGCACGCTTAAGGTTTCGATGACAGTTATATTATGAGTTTATGTGTTTTTATGTACTGACAGAGTTCGAAGTCCCGGATGAGATCTGTGACATGACGAGGAGCCTCGAAATGGTCGAGACATAAAGATTGAGATATTGGATGACTATATTCGGACTTCGGAAAGGTTCCGAGTGATTAGGGTATTTTTTGGAGTACCGGAGAGTTACGGGAATTCGCCGAGGAGTATATGGGCCTTATTGGGCCATACGGGAATAGAGGAGAGAGGACGAAAGGAAGGAGGTGCGCAACCCCCCTCTGGTCCGAATTGGACAAGGGGTGCAGCCCCTTTTTCCTTCCTCCTCTCCCCCTCTTTCCTTCTCTCCTACTCTAACAAGGGAAGGATGAGTCCTACTCCCGGTGGGAGTAGGACTCCCCCCTTGGCGCGCCTCCTCCTAGCCGGCCGCCCCTCCCCCTTGATCCTTTATATACGGGGCAGGGGGCACCTCTAGGCACAACAATTGATCATTGATCTCTTAGCCGTGTGCGGTGCCCCCCTCCACCATAGTCCACCTCGATAATATCATAGCGGTGCTTAGGCGATGCCCTGCGTCGGTAGAACATCATCATCGTCACCACGCCATCATGCTGACAGAACTCTCCCTCGACACTTGGCTGGATCGGAGTTCGAGGGACGTCATCGAGCTGAACGTGTGCATGAACTCGGAGGTGTCGTGCTTTCAGTGCTTGATCGGTCGGGCCGTGAAGACGTACAAGTACATCAACCGCGTTGTGCTAACGCTTCCGCTTTCGGTCTACAAGGGTACGTAGACGACACTCTCCCCTATCGTTGCTATGCATCACCATGATCTTGCGTGTGCGTAGGATTTTTTTTGAAATTACTATGTTACCCATCAGTGACATCCGAGCCTGGTTTTATGCGTAGATGTTATATTCATGAGTAGAACACAAGTGAGTTGTGGACGATACAAGTCATACTGCTTACTAGCATGTCATACTTTGGTTCAGCGGTATTGTTGGATGAAGCGGCCCAGACCGACATTACACGTACGCTTACGTGAGACTAGTTCTACCGACGTGCTTTGCACACAGGTGGCTGGCGGGTGTCAGTTTCTCCAACTTTAGTTGAACCGAGTGTGGCTATGCCCGGTCCTTGAGAAGGTTAAAACAACACTAACTTGACGAACTATCGTTGTGGTTTTGATGCGTAGGTAAGAATGGTTCTTGCTTAGCCCGTAGCAGCCACGTAAAACTTGCAACAACCAAGTAGAGGACGTCTAACTTGTTTTTGCAGGGCATGTTGTGATGTGATATGGTCAAGACGTGATGTTATATTTTATTGTATGAGATGATCATGTTTTGTAACCGAGTTATCGGCAACTGGCAGGAGTCATATGGTTGTCGCTTTATCGTATGTAATGCAATCATCCTATAATTGCTTTACTTTATCACTAAGCGGTAGCGATAGTCGTAGAAGCAATAGGTGATGAAACGACAACGATGCTACTATGGAGATCAAGGTGTCGTGCGGGTGACGATGGTGATCACGACCGTGCTTCGGAGGTGAAGATCACAAGCACAAGATGATGATGGCCATATCATATCACTTATATTGATTGCATGTGATGTTTATCCTTGATGCATCTTATCTTGCTTTGATTGACGGTAGCATTTTAAGATGATCTCTCACTAATTATCAAGAAGTGTTCTCCCTGAGTATGCACCATTGTGAAAGTTCTTCATGCTGAGACACCACATGATGATCGGGTGTGATAGGCTCTACGTTCAAATACAACGGGTGCAAAACAGTTGCACACATGGAATACTCAGGTTAAACTTGATGAGCCTAGCATATACAGATATGGCCTCGGAACATGGAGACTGAAAGGTCGAACGTGAATCATATAGTAGATATGATCAACATAGTGATGTTCACCATTGAAAACTACTCCATCTCATGTGATGATCGGACATGGTTTAGTTGATTTGGATCACGCGATCACTTAGATGACTAGAGAGATGTCTGTCTAAGTGTGAGTTCTTAAGTAATATGATTAATTGAACTTTAATTTATCATGAACTTAGTCCTGGTAGTATTTTGCAAATTATGTTGTAGATCAATAGCTCGTGTTGTTGCTTCCCTATGTTTTTTATATGTGTTACTAGAGAAAACTAAGTTGAAAGATGTTAGTAGCAATGATGCAGACTTGGTTCATGATCTGAGGTTTATCCTCATTGCTGCACAGAATAATTATGTCCTTGATGCACCGCTAGGTGACAGACCTATTGCAGGAGCAGATGCAGATGTTATGAATGTTTGTCTAGTTCAATATGATGACTGCTTGATAGTTTTGTGCACCATGCTTTATGGCTTAGAACCGGGACTACAAAGACGTTTTTGAAACGTCATGGAACATATAAGATATTTCAAGAGATGAAATTGGTATTTCACACTCATGCCCATGTCAAGAGGTATGAGACCTCTGACAAATACTTCGCCTAAAAGATGGAGGAGAATTGCTCAACTAGTGAGCAAGTACTTAGATAGTCTGAGTACTACAATCGCTTGAATCAAGTGGGAGTTAATCTTCCAGATAAGATAGTGATTGGCAGAGTTCTCTAGTCACCATCACCAAGTTACTGGAACTTCGTGATGAACTATAATGCAAGGGATGATGAAAACGATTCCCGAGCTCTTCGTGATGCTGAAATCGACGAAGGTAGAAATCAAGAAAAGAGCATCAAGTGTTGATGATTGACGAGACCACTAGTTTCAAGAAAAGGGCAAAGGAAAAGAAAGGGAACTTCAAGTATAATGGCAAGCAAGTTTTCACTCCCGCGAAGAAGCCCATAGCTGGACCAAAGCCTGAAACTGAGTGACTATACTGCAAAGGAAATGGTCACTAGAAGCGGAAATGCCCTGAATATTTGGTGGATAAGAAGGATGACAAAGTGAACAAGGGTATATTTGATATACATGTTATTGATGTGTACCTTACTAATGTTTATAGTAGCCCCTGAGTATTTGATACTTGTTGAGTTGCTAAGATTTGTAACTCGAAACAGGAGTTACAGAATAAACAGAAACTAGTTGAAGGTGAAGTGACAATGTGTGTTGGAAGTGGTTCCAAGAATAAACAGAAACAACAGTCCCAGGAAACGGCCCATCACTTTTGGGCCAGATTCCTCCTTGTCAAGGACAAGATCAAAGACTGCCGCGATGAAGACGCAATCTCATTAGTTTGCAAAAAATGCACGGATGAGGGAATCCTCAATACAATCAATCGCCGTCACATATCACACTTCACTGACTTGGCAACCATAGTACAGAAGTACTGCACAATGGAAAGCGCCTGGAAAACTCAGGCAACCTCTTGGGAACCACCGGTTTCCACTAAACCCCTCGTCCGGACAAAAAGGATGCACCCTCATCGGTCGCCTGATCCAATAACAAAAAAATCAAAGCCCGTTACGGGGCACAGAACCGTCCTAGAGGGATGGCTCGATAGGCCATGCAAGATACACACAACACCGGATAACATACCAACCCACAGCCTTAGAGCATGTTGGATACTTCGGCAGGTGGCCAAGAGCGGCGAGGAGCTCCTCACCAAAAATACCGCAGAGTAACATCCCACGAGGGACAACAACCTTATAGTATTGACAGTCTTCAAGACTTTCGCCTCAAACAATAGGTGCAAAAGGGCACTCCGCAGCCTCGCTGAAGTCTGCCAAGTTGCAATAATAAACCCCTGGAATGACATGGCCATAACTTTCAATGCCAGTGACGAACCAAAATTCAGAATAGTCTGGGCACCAGCCGCATTGGTCCTCAGTCCAATTGTGGACGGCTTTCGGCTTACCAAAGTACTCATGGACGGCGGCAACGGATTGAACCTCATTTACGAGGAAACTCTCAACAAAAATGGAAACAGACATGAGCCGCATCGAGCAAAGTAATACGACCTTCTGAGGGATTATTCCCAGCCGGGAGGCGCGGTGTGCGGAAAGAATCACACTTGATGTGGTATTCGGCATGCCGGAGAATTGTCGGTCCGAAGCGATAACCTTTCAAGTGGCCCCTTTCAACAGTGGATATCATGCCCTGTTAGGATGAGATGCATTTGCAAGCTTCCAAGCCATACCCCATTACGGGTACATGAAGCTCAAGATGCCTGGGCCCAATGGAATCATCGCTCTTGCCGGTGATCCGGACATAGCACTCTGCGCCGAAAACAAAACCGCCGCCTTGGCCCTCGTGGCATTGTCTGAAGCCCTCGCGGCCGAAGAATTAACCGCGTTGCGCTCCATGGTGGATAGGGATGACGTGATCCTCGATAAGCGATCCAAATCCACCTTCTTTAAACTAATAGACAAAATAGTCAAATTCCAGGTCCACCCAACAGACTCAGCGAAGACAGCATCCATCGGGGCACAACTAGACCCCACGGTCAATGCCGTGCTGCGGGCGTTCCTACGCAAAAACTGGGACATATTTGCCTGGCACCCTTCTGATATGCCAGGAATCCCACGCAGGCTGGCCGAACACAACCTAAACATATTGAAGGGATACAAGCCGGTCAAGCAAACATTACGACGCTTCTCCGAACCTAAACGACAAGCTATGGGAGAGGAGCTAGCCAAGTTACTCGAGGCCAGATTCATCAGAGAAAAAAACACCTGGACTGGCTAGCAAATCTGGTGATGGTACCAAAGAAGGATAAATCCTGGCGCCTATGTGTCGATTTCAAGTACATCAACAAGGCTTGCCCTAAGGATCCCTTTCCCCTCCCTCACATTGATCAGATAATCAACACTACCGCAGGACACGACTCACTGTGCTTCCTCAACGCATACTCCGGATACCATCAAATCAAGATGAAGGAGTACGACCAGGCTGCAACGGCCTTCATAACCCCATACGGGCCTTTCTGCTTCAACACTATGCATTATGGGCTCAAAAACGCCGGTGCCACCTATCAACACATGATTCAAACATGCCTGGAGAAACAAATCGGCAAGATAGTTGAAGCATACGTGGATGATGTAGTCATCAAAACCAGACATGTCGAGTCATTAATAGATGATCTGTGTCTTACATTCGACAACCTCCGAACATATGACATTAAGCTCAATCTGGAAAAAATGTGTTTTCGGCGTTCCCGCCGGAAAGCTTCTGGGCTTCATCGTTTCCAATAGAGGAATTGAGGCAAACCCAGCTAAAATCTGAGCTTTGTCACAATTGGCTACACCAACAGATCTCAAACAAGTTCAGAAACTATCCAGATGCGTGGAAGCTTTGAGCCGCTTTATCTCCAGATTAGGGGAAAAGGCATTGCCACTCTATTGCCTTCTCCGACGCACTGACCACTTCGAGTGGACGTAGGCGACAACGACCGGATTGGAAGAAATAAAGGCTCTTCTAGTGAGCAACCCAATCCTGGCCGCGCCAAATGTCGGTGAACCAATGTTATTGTACATATCGGCCATACACCAAGTCATGAGCGCGGTGCTCATCATAGAACGAGAGGAGGACGGACACAAAATCCCTCTCCAGAAGCCAGTATATTACATATCCACCATCCTCACACCATGCAAATCCTGGTACCCTCATTACCAAAAAATATCATACACAGTTTTCATGGCATCCCGAAAGCTACGACACTATTTTCAAGAGTGCTTGATAACGGTGGCCTCCGAAGTACCCCTCAATGACATAATAATCAACCGCGACGCTATGGGACGGATTGCCAAGTGGGCCATTGAGCTCCTCCCATTCGACATATGATACAAACCGTGCCGGGCCATTAATTCCCAGGTATTGGCCGACTTCATCGGTGAATGGACAGAGGCCGAACTCCCTGAAGAGTACGACAAATATTCCAACTAGGTCATGCACTTTGATGGCTCCAAAATGCTGGCAGGCCTAGGGGCAGGTGTTGTCCTAACATCCCCTACTGGAGATAATGTTCGGTACGTCCTACAAATATTATTCACGGACTCCAACAATGCAGCCGAATACGAAGCCCTATTGCATGGTCTTCGGATGGCCGTCTCCATGGGCATACAACGCCTGGAAGTGCGCGGGGATTCAAACCTCGCAATATCTCAAATAAATGGAGATTTCGATGCCAAAGATCCAAAGATGGCGGCTTACCGTAACACCGTCCTCAAAATGTCGGCTCGCTTCGAGGGGCTCGAGTTTCACCATGTGGCTCGAGAAAGTAATCAGGCGGTGGATGTCCTTGCTCGCATCGGTGCTAAGCGCGACCCCGTCCCAGCTAACATATTTCTGGAAAGGCTCTTCAGGCCATCCGTGGTGTGGCAGGGGGAGAGCGACAATACCAATCCGAATCCGAAGATAACCCCAGATTCTAAACACACCGACATCATCGGGGGCTCAGCTAGTGAAATTACACCGTCGGCCCATCTCAGCATGGCAGTCATTGCCCCATGGACCGAACCCTTCTTGGCCTACCTTAATAGGCGAGAACTTCCTGATGATCAGAATGAGGCACGCTTCATTGTGCGGCGATCTAAAGCCTACAAGGTTCAACGGGAGAACTCTATAAGAAAAGTGCTACCGGAGTACTTCAAAGATGTATCTCCGAGGACGAAGGGCGGCAACTCCTGGCTGAAATTCATGCCGGTCTTGGTGGTCACCATGCCGCAGCTCGGGCCCTTGTAAGTAAGGCCTTCCGTACATGTTTCTATTGGCTGACAGCCCTATCAGACGCACGGGACCTTGCCCAACATTGCATCGGATGCTAGTTTTTCGCCAACCAAAGCCATATGCCACCCACCGCTTTACAAAAAATCCCCATCACCTAGCCTTTTGCAGTCTGGGGGCTTGATATGGTCGGACCCCTTAAAGGGGGAAGCCATAAGAAAAAATAACTGTTGGTCATGGTGGATAAATTCACTAAGTGGATAGAGGCCAAACCAGTTAAAACGGTAGAGGCCGGGCCAGTGATAGACTTTATATCCGGTGTTGTGCACCGTTATGGTGTTCCGCACAGCATCATCACTGACAACGGCTCCAATTTCACAGCCGATGAGGTGAAAGCCTGGTGTGCTAATCTGGGCATCAAGCTCGACTACGCCTCTATCTATCACCCACAAACCAACGGACAGGTCGAACGCGCCAATGGTCTTATTATGAGCGGCATTAAACCCAGGTTAGTACGGTCTTTGAAGGAATCAGACAAGCACTGGGTCGAGGAGCTCGACTCTGTACTCTGGGGGCTATGGACCACACCTAACCGTTCAACCGGATATACACCTTTCTTCATGGTCTACGGCGCAATGGCCGTGTTGCCCTGCGACATTATTCATGACTCACCTCGAGTGCACATGTATGAAGAGAGAGAAGCCGAGCTTGATCGGCAGGATAGCTTAGATGCCCTGGAGGAGGAGCGCTATGTCGCAAAAGCCTGTTCCGCATTCTACAAACAATAGGCCCGCAGATATCAAAGCAGAGAAGTACGGGCCATGACTTATAATGTTGGCGAACTCGTTCTACGCTTGCTGGAAAAGAAAAAGGACAAACTCAAGCCCAAGTGGGAGGGTCCCTTTATCATTGACGAAGTTCTCACCGGAGGAGCGTACCGCGTGCGTGATGCATCAGATAACCGCCTAGAGCCGGACCCATGGAACGCGGCAAGACTCCAAAGATTCTATGCCTAGCGATGGACTCTTCGTTCGTTCCCTTTCTCCCCCTTTTTTGTTTCCATTATTTATTTTTCTCTCTTTTCATCTTTCTTTTTTAGAGCTATAAAGCTTCTGTCCGGCTAAAACCGTACACCTATGACGCATACAATTCTTAATATGTATGTCAATTATACTTGGGGGCTTCTCATACAGAAGCTTATTATTATTATTTTCCGAGCATCAAGCTCACCACATATGTGTCTTTTCCACATATGTACCTTTTCTTCGCAATTTTATGCATCGATATGACTTAAGTTTTGGCCAAGCTGGGTTGCCTGGCTCCTGTGCTTATACCCTACGTTCCCGTTAGTTCGGCTAGGGCATAAAGGGAGCACCTCTGCGATTGTTACTGTCGGGTCATCCGGATGTGTACCTCAGACTGGGTGAAGCCGAAAGCTAGCGTTCTTAAGGGAATATTCGGTCGGTGGACTAAAGATGTTTTTATTTGTCACACTATGAACCCCCAGATGCTATGTATGTTGTGGTTTTCTCAATCACAGTCCGGACATGCACGTTAAACACATGTCGGCCCTGCAAAAGGAACCCTTAACGGAACTATTCTCTCTGGAAGATGTTTCTTACTATCAAAATGTAATATAGCATAACTAGCCGGATACTTGTCTATTCAAGCAATTATGCCCCCACGCCTGGTTTCCATGCATACCCCGGTTTACATTACTGAGTGGGTATTCGGAAGCACTCCGCACCTTTGGGTCCAGAGGTGGAAGCGAAATAGTCCACCATGACAAGCATTTTATAATTCAGCTAGAGACATAATTTGTCAAATGAAGTACATAGTCACTTAGACTCAAACACTTCTTTCGCTATGCCATCCAACAGGCTATCTAGCCTACAATCCTGTTGGGAATACTTGCCAGCTACTTGTACCTGGTCGTATACCAAACTAACGGGGATTTGTTCTCCATTGGACCCTACAGGTCCGACCCGGGCCATGTGATTCGGGTCGAGTTTGGTATACCGAGTTTTCACCATTGCCCAGGCCTCTTGTGCACCTTCCCGGCAGGCCGATATCTTCCATAATCGAAAGTGCCGCCGTGATCCCTTGAGTAGTTGTACAAGCCCCTCCATACTTCTTGGAGGGGAGTCAGATGGCCACAAGGTCTTGACAATACTTTGTATCAGCTGCTAAGCTCGCTCATGCATTTGCGACAGCTCTTGTAGCAGATCGCTCGACGATCGGGACACGTCCTCTTCGGGACGACCCGTCAATATACCTACATACATAATTCTTGCCAGTCTCTTTCCTTGCCGAACTGTGTAAAGGTAAGGCCGAACACATACTAAAAATGCCGCCTCACAGCTTCTTATTGTCCTTCACAGAGTCAGCTAGTTGGGCCCACACATCTTTTAGCTCTTCGCCGAGCTTAGTGTTGGCATCTTGGAGTTTGTTCTTCTCCGCCCTGACCTGTGTCAGGATACGTTCGCCTCCGGCCAGTTGCCTTTGAGCTCCTGGACCTCCCGCTTGTGCGACCTTTGGTGCCTCTGTCATAGATTTGCACCCGTATTAATACTCCTGGTATATAATCATGTTTTCTCAATAGAGGGGAACATTACTAGGTGCTGCCTTCTTGGATTTCTCCAGTTCGGTGGTAGCAGTAGTTAGCTGGGCTTGACACTCCTCCAGCTCTTGAGACAACGGGTCGTTCTTCTCTTTGAGCACTTGGGTATACAACGATCCTTAAATCAGTTGCATAAACTGCTTCATGTCTCGGGGGCTACTGGTATATAATAATCAGAATTATGCAAGTATAAAACTTACCCGCATATCTTTCAAATACAGATCTGTGGCTCTGGAAAGCCCATCTCGAGCAACTAGGATGTATGTGTCACCCGAGTTGAAGGCATTGAAAGCCTCTTCTGAAAACCATGGTTGCGGAGAGCGGCTCGTCGGCGCCGATGATTCATGGCGCTCTCTACTTTGGAGTTTGTGGCAGATACTTTATCTGAATCCTCCGAACAAGGACAATCCGGTGTCACTTCCACGTTAGCCTGTGTCCTCGTGACAGGGTCCGGAATTCGGCTAGTAGAGGCATGACCGGCAGGATCCCTGGACATGGTCCGGCGAATGTTTTTCCAGATAAGACACAATGGATAATGTCATACTTTAAGACGACGACCATGGGGGATACTTAAGACCATACCTCTTCAATGAAGGCTCAGCCATATCTCTATTTGCCTTCCTCTTCAAAGGCCTGCCCGTTGTAGGTGTCGCCTTCTTGTGCATCACCTCAGGTGCAGCATGGTGCGCCGATCGCCTCCCCTTTAGAGCATAATACAGTGCGATGGGTAGGGAGGAAGGGGGAAATTCTCCCAAAGGACAAAGTCTCCTAATTACTTACACGCGACACAGGGAGGAGACTGGGATAGTCAACAATGATGGCCACTTCGGTGCCGTCACCCAACTGGGAGGGTTGTACATGGAAAATCTGTCCCTGGGCTTAATGTGGATGAACTCCTCCTCCTCCCCTTTGTATAATCCGGACAATATTTTCACCAAAGTGACGTAAGTGTCCGGAACTTTCCGACCATAGCGGGTGGCATCATCTTCTCCATTGAAGTGCCACATGGGGCGCCCTCGGTATTGGAGGGGATGAACCCCTCGCATTATTGATATCGCCATAACCTCGACTATTGCCAATCCGGATTGTGCGAGCGTCTTTATCTTGCTCATCAGTTGGTGGACTTCCATGCTATCTTGCTCCATGGGGCTCCAAGGACGCCATCCGAGGCGCTTCTTCAATGGAGTACTTGAATATTCAGGAAGGCCCCTCTGGATTGGGTCAGGAAGGGAAATGTCTTCAACATAAAACCATTTGGAAGGCCATCCTTCGGGTGCCTTCTTCGGCATACCAGATAGGTATCCGGTCTTGGTGATGCGCCATAGCTCGGCTCTGCCCACTTGGAATATTGATCCCTCCTAATTACGAGGGATGAGGCAGAACAACTTCTTCCATAGCTTGAAATGGGGCTTGCAACCCAGGAATAGCTCGCAAAGAGCGACATAACCCACGATATGCAGGATGGAGGCAAGTGTGAAGTTGCACAGTTGGAGGCCATAGTGCTCCAGAAGCCCTCGGAGGAATAGATGGATTGGAAATCCAACGCCTCTCAACAAATAGGGAACAAAATATACTCGTTCCCCCTGGATGGGTTGGGGAACTTCTCCGCCTGCTCCGCATTGTCGAAGGAAGCCAATCCGTCTCAAACAGGGACTAGATCTACGGGTGGAAGAAATCCCTGGGTCTGTAGCTTCACCAGTTGGTCATGGGATATAGAACACTTTACCCAATCACCCTGTTTGGGGCCGTGAGAGCGGGAGGAAGAGCTGGGAGCGCTAGCCATGTTGGGGTGGTTTCTGCGGGCAAGCTCAGAGGATCCTCGATTGGGGGAGATGGTGTGGATTAGATCTGAAGATCCCCGTCTCCTTAAATAGAAAATTTTCTCATGGAGCCAAGGTGGTAAATGCAAATATACCCCGACCTCTTGCATTCGCTCAACACATGGAAGATGAAATCATGAAGGTGCAGAAGACGAGGAGCGCAACTTTAAATGGAAAGCCGAATGTCGCTCTTTAAGTCAGGTACTTTGAAGTATTCGGAGAAGGAACCCGCCTTGCAATGCCGAAGACAATCTGCGCGCTGGACTCATCGTCATTGAAGCCTGGTTCGGGGGCTACTGAGGGAATCCTAGACTAAGGGGTCCTCGTATAGTCGGACTATATACTTTGGCTGGACTGTTGGACTATGAAGATACAAGATAGAAGACTTCTTCCCGTGTCTGGATGGGACTCTCCTTTGCATGGAAGGCAAGCTTGGCGATTCGGATATGTAGATTCCTTTCTCTGTAACCGACTTTGTGTAACCCTAGCCCCCTCCGGTGTCTATACAAACCGGAGGGTTTAGTCCGTAGGACGACAATCATAATCTCATAGGCTAGACTTCTAGGGTTTAGCCATTATGATCTCGTGGTAGATCAACTCTCGTAATACTCATATTCATCAAGATCAATCAAGCAGGAAGTAGGGTATTACCTCCATAGAGAGGGCCCGAACCTGGGTAAACATTGTGTTCCCTGCCTCCTGTTACCATTAGCCTTAGACGCATAGTTCGGGACCCCCTACCGGAGATCCACTGGTTTTGACACCAACAGTACACCTTCTACCACAAGTCCAAAGGCAGGATTTTTGTTGCTAAGAATGGAACCTTTCTAGAGAAGGAGTTTCTCTCGAAAGAAGTGTGTGGTAGGAAAGTAGAACTTGATGAGGTAATTGTACCTGCTCTCAATTTGGAAAGTAGCTCATCCGAGAAATCTGTTCCCATGATGCCTACACCAACTAGAGAGGAAGCTAATGATAAAGATCATGAAACTACGAATCAAGTTGCTACAGAACTTGTAGGTTTGGCAGAGCATGATCCGCACCAGAGGGGTACGGTAATCCTGTTCTAGAAGTCATGTTACTTGACCCATGATGAACCTACGAACTGTGAAGAAGCTATGATGAGCCCAGATTCTGATAAATGGCTTGAGGCCATGGAATGTGAGATAGGATCCATGTATCAGAACAAAGTGTGGACTTTGGTGGATCTGCCCGATGATCAGCGACCCATAGAGAATAAATGGATCTTCAAGAAGAAGACTAACGCTGACGGTAATGTTACTGTCTATAAAGCTCGACTTATTGCAAAGGGTTTTCGACAAGTTCAAGGAGTTGACTACGATGAGACTTTCTCACCCATAGCGATGCTTAAGTCTGTCCGAATCATGTTAGCAATTGCCGCATTTTGTGATTATGAAATATGGCAAATGGATGTCAAAACTGCATTCGTTAATGGATTTCTTAAAGAAGAGTTGTATATGATGCAACCAGAAGGTTTTGTTGATCCTAAAGGTGCTAACAAAGTGTGCAAGCTCCAGCGATCCATTTATGGACTGGTGCAAGCATCTCGGAGTTGGAATATACGCTTTGATGAGGTGATCAAAGCATATGGTTTTATATAGACTTTTGGAGAAGCCTGCATTTACAAGAAAGTGAGTGGGAGCTCTATAGCATTCCTAATATTATATGTGGATGACATATTGTTGATTGGAAATGATGTAGACTTTCTGAATAGCATAAAAGGGTACTTAAACAAGAGTTTTTCAATGAAAGACCTCGGTGAAGCTACTTATATATTGGGCATCAAGATGTATAGAGATAGATCAAGACGCTTGATAGGACTTTCACAAAGCACATACCTTGATAAAGTTTTGAAGAAGTTCAAAATGGATCAGTCAAAGAAAGGGTTCTTGCCTGTGTTATAAGGTGTGAAGTTGAGTCAGACTCAGTGCACGACCATTTCAGAAGATAGAGAGAAAATAAAAGTCATTCCCTATCCTTCAGCCGTAGGTTCTATCATGTATGCTATGTTGTGTACCAGACCTGATGTGTGCCTTGCTATAAGTTTAGTAGGGAGGTACCAAAGTAATCCAGGAGTGGATCACTGGACAACGATCAAGAACATCCTGAAGTACCTGAAAAGGACTAGGGATATGTTTCTCGATTATGGAGGTGACAAAGAGCTTGTCGTAAATGGGTACGTCGGTGCTAGCTTTGACACTGATCCGGATGACTCTAAGTCACAATCCGGACACGTATTTTTATCAAATGGTGGAGCTGTCAGTTGGTGCAGTTCCAAGGAGAGCGTCATGGAGGGATCTACGTGTGAAGCGGAGTACATAGCTAATTCAGAAGCAGCAAATGAAGGTGTCTGGATGAAGGAGTTCATATCCGATCTAGGTGGAATACCTAGTGCATCGGGTCCAATGAAAATATTGTCACCGTACTGGAGCAATTGCCTTGGTGAAGGAATCTAGATTTCACAAAAAGACCAAGCACATCAAAAGACGCTTCAACTCCATCCGAGATTTGGTCAAGGAGGGAGACATAGAGATTTGCAAAATACACATGGATCTAAATGTCGCAGACCCATTGAATAAGCCTCTTCCACGAGCAAAACATGATCAATACCAAGACTCCATAGGTGTTAGATTCATTACAATGTAATCTAGATTATTGACTCTAGTGCAAGTGGGAGACTGAAGGAAATATGCCCTAGAGGCAATAATAAAGTTATTATTTTATATTTCCTCATTCATGATAAATGCTTATTATTCATGCTAGAATTGTATTAACAGGAAACTTGATACATGTGTGAATACATAGACAAAATTACGTGTCCGTAGTATGCCTCTACTAGACTAGCTCATTGATCAAAGATGGTTAAGTTTCCTAGCCATAGACATGAGTTGTCATTTGATAAACGAGATCACATCATTAGTGGAATGATGTGATGGACAAGACCCATCGTTAGCTTAAAATAAGGACCGTTCACTTTTATTGCCACTACTTTCTTCGTGTCAAATATATATTCCTCCAACTATGAGATTATTCAACTCTCGGACACCGGAGGAATGACTTTTGTGCTATCAAACTTCACAATGTAACTGGGTGATTATAAAGATTCTCTACAGGTACCTGTGAAGGTGTTTGTTGGGTTGGCATAGATCAATATTAGGATTTGTCACTCCGAGTATCGGAGATGTATCTCTAGGCCCTCTCGGTAATGCACATCATATGAAGCCTTGCAAGCAATGTGACTAATGAGTTAGTTACGGGATGATGCACTACGAAACGAGTAAAGAGACTTGCCGGTAATGAGATTGAACTAGGTATGAAGATACCAACGATCGAATCTCGGGCAAGTAACATAACGATGACAAAGGGAATACCATCTGTTGACATTGCAGTTCGACCAATAAAGATCTTCATAGTATATGTGGGAACCAATATGAGCATCCAAGTTCTGCTATTGGTTATTGACCAAAGAGGTGTCTCGGTCATGTCTACATAATTCTCGAACCCGTAGGGTCTGCACGCTTAACGTTCGATGATGATATGTATTATATGAGTTATGTGCTTTGGTGACTGTCGGTGTCAAAACCGGCGGATCTCGGTTAGGGGGTCCCGAACTGTGCGTCTAAGGCTAATGGTAACAGGAGCCTGGGGACACAATGTTTACCCAGATTCGGGCCCTCTCGATGGAGGTAATACCCTACTTCCTGCTTGATTGATCTTGATGATATGGGTATTACAAGAGTTGATCTACCACGAGATCAGAGAGGCTGAACCCTAGAAGCTAGCCTATGGTATGATTGTTGTTCTGTCCTACGGACTAAACCCTCCAGTTTATATAGACACCGGAGAGGGCTAGGGTTACACAGAGTCAGTTATAGAGAAGGAGATCTACATCCAAATCGCCAAGTTTGCCTTCCATGCCAAGGAGAGTCCCATCCGGACACGGGACGAAGTCTTCAATCTTGTATCTTCATAGTCCAACAGTCCGGCCAAAGTATATAGTCCGGCTGTCCGGATACCCCCTTATCCAGGACTCCCTCAGTAGCCCCTGAACCAGGCTTCAATGACGATGAGTTCGGCGCGTAGATTGTCTTCGGAATTGCGAGGCGGGTTCCACCTCCAAATACTTCTAGATAAGTTCCGAACACAAGGACCGTGTCCGGCTCTGCAAGATAAATTCCATATACCATCGTAAATAGAATAATAATCCACGAATCTAATCTGCTGACAACTCTTTGAAACGTGACATCACGCCACGGTCCGGTTCTTATTCAAACCGTTTTTTACAACAAGCTACCGCACACGTTACGAGGCGGTTCCATTGGCACGTCTTGTCGAAGCAAAGATCGTGTCCCTCTTATCATGGGATCCTCATCAATACGGGTATGGGTAATCCAACCGTGCCTGTTGGCATGACTCCGTGTTTTTAGGCAAGTCCCGAGCGGTTACGCTGGGGACGCTTGATATTCTTCCCCCTTTATAGAGGGGTCGAGGCCTATCGCTCTATCTCCACACTTGCGCCTTCTCGCACCTCAAGTTCCAACACCCAAAGCTCAAGCTTAAGCGCCTTGAATCTTCCATCATGTCTGGATCCGACCATCAAGGCCAGTGGATGGCTTCCTCTGTCACAGAGGAGGATATCACAAAGCTCAAGGAGGCTGGGTATTTGACCTCCGATGTCAAGCACAGGCTTCCCGCCCCCGAATAGTGTTGGAAATATGCCCTAGAGGCAATAATAAATTAGTTATTATTATATTTCCTTGTTCATGATAATCGTTTATTATCCATGCTATAATTGTATTGATAGGAAACTCAGATACATGTGTGGGTACATAGACAACACCATGTCCCTAGTAAGCCTCTAGTTGACTAGCTCGTTGATTAATAGATGGTTACGGTTTCCTGACCATGGACATTGGATGTCGTTGATAACGGGATCACATCATTAGAAGAATGATGTGATGGACAAGACCCAATCCTAAGGCTAGCACAAAGATCGTGTAGTTCGTATGCTAAAGCTTTTCTAATGTCAAGTATCATTTCCTTAGACCATGAGATTGTGCTCTCCAGGATACCATAGGAATGCTTTGGGTGTACCAAACGTCACAACGTAACTGGGTGGCTATAAAGGTGCACTACAGGTATCTCCGAAAGTGTCTTTTGGGTTGGCACGAATCGAGACCGGGATTTGTCACTCCGTGTAAATGGAGAGGTATCTCTGGGCCCACTCGGTAGGACATCATCATAATGTGCACAATGTGACCAAGGGATTGATCACGGGATGATGTGTTACGGTACAAGTAAAGAGACTTGCCGGTAACAAGATTGAACAAGGTATCAGTATATCGACGATCGAATCTCGGGCAAGTACAATACCGTTAGACAAAGGGAATTGTATACGGGATTGATTGAGTCCTTGACATCATGGTTCATCCGATGAGATCATCGTGGAACATGTGGGAGCCAACACGGGTATCCAGATCCCACTGTTGGTTATTGACCGGAGAACGTCTCGGTGATGTTTGCATGGTTCCCGAACCCGTAGGGTCTACACACTTAAGGTTCGATGACGCTAGGGTTATAAAGGAAGTTTGTATGTGGTTACCGAATGTTGTTTGGAGTCCCGGATGAGATTGCGGACGTCACAAGGAGTTCCGGAATGGTCCGGAGGTAAAGATTTATATATGGGAAGTCCTGCTTTGATCACCGGAAAAGTTTCGGGTGATATCGGTAATGTACCGGGACCACCGGGAGGGTCCCGGGGGTCCACTAGGTGGGGCCAGCAGCCCCAGAAGGCTGCATGGGCCAAGTGTGGGAGGGGACCAGCTCCAGGTGGGCTGGTGCGCCCCCCACGAAGGCCTAAGGCGCAGGGAAGAGTGGGAGGGGACAAACCCTAGGGCAGATGGGCCCTAAGGCCCACCCCAGGTGCGCCTCCCCTCTCTCCCCCTCTGGCCGCCACCCAGATGGGATATGGGGGCTGCCGCCACCCCTGGGGAGGTAACCCTAGAGGGGGCGCAGCCCCCTCCCCTTCCCCTATATATAGTTGAGGTCTAGGGGCTGCCCAACACATGAGTTTCTCTCCCTCTTGGCGTAGCCCTACCTCTCTCCCTCCTCGTCTCTTGCGGTGCTTGGCGAAGCCCTGTAGGATTGCCACGCTCCTCCTCCACCACCACGCCGTTGTGCCGCTGCTAGATGGAGTCTTCCTCAACCTCTCCTTCTCTCCTTGTTGGATCAAGGCATGGGAGACGTCATCGGGCTGTACGTGTGTTGAACACGGAGGTGCCGTCCGTTCGGCACTAGGATCTCCGGTGATTTGGATCACGACGAGTACGAATCCTTCAACCCCGTTCTCTTGAACGCTTCCGCTTAGTGATCTACAAGGGTATGTAGATGCACTTTCCTTCCCTTCGTTGCTGGTTTCTCCATAGATAAATCTTGGTGACACATAGGAAAATTTTGAATTTCTGCTACGTTCCCCAATAGTGGCATCATGAGCTAGGTCTATTGCGTAGATTCTTTGCACGAGTAGAACACAAAGTAGTTGTGGGTGTTGATTTTGTTCAATATGCTTAATGTTACTAGTCCAATCTTGTTTCGACGGTATTGTGGGATGAAGCGGCCCGGACCGACCTTACACGTACACTTATGTGAGACAGGTTCCACCGACTAACAGGCACTTGGTGCATAAGGTGGCTAGCGGGTGCCAGTCTCTCCCACTTTAGTCGGAACGGATTCGATGAAAAGGGTCCTTATGAAGGGTAAATAGCAATTGGCATATCACGTTGTGCTTTTGGGTAGGTAAGAAACGTTCGTGCTAGAAACCCATAGCAGCCACGTAAAACATGCAAACAACAATTAGAGGACGTCTAACTTGTTTTTGCAGGGTATGCTATGTGATGTGATATGGCCAAGAAGAATGTGATGAATGATATGTGATGTATGAGATTGATCATGTTCTTGTAATAGGAATCACGACTTGCATGTCGATGAGTATGACAACCGGCAGGAGCCATAGGAGTTGTCTTTATATATTGTATGACCTGCGTGTCATTGAACAACGCCATGTAATTACTTTACTTTATTGCTAACCGGTAGCCATAGTAGTAGAAGTAATAAGTTGGCGAGACAAATTCATGGAGACACGATGATTGAGATCATGGTGTCATGCCGGTGACGATGATGATCATGGAGCCCCGAAGATGGAGATCAAAAGGAGCAAAATGATATTGGCCATATCATGTCACTTTTTGATTGCATGTGATGTTTATCATGTTTATGCATCTTATTTGCTTAGAACGACGGTAGTAAATAAGATGATCCCTCATTAAAATTTCAAGAAAGTGTTCCCCCTAACTGTGCACCGTTGCGAAAGTTCGTCGTTTCGAAGCACCACGTGATGATCGTGTGTGATAGATTCTTACGTTCACATACAATGGGTGTAAGCCAGATTTAGACACGCGAAACACTTAGGTTAACTTGACGAGCCTAGCATGTACAGACATGGCCTCAGAACACAAGAGACCGAAAGGTCGAGCATGAGTCGTATGGAGGATACGATCAACATGAAGATGTTCACCGATGATGACTAGTCCGTCTCACGTGATGATCGGACAGTCTAGTTGACTCGGATCATGTAACCACTTAGATGACTAGAGGGATGTATATCTGAGTGGGAGTTCATGAGATGAACTTAATTATCCTGAACATAGTCAAAAGATCTTTGCAAATTATGTCGTAAGATCGCGCTTTAGTTCCACTGTTTAGATATGTTCCTAGAGAAAATATAGTTGAAAGTTGACAGTAGCGATTATGTGGACAGTAGAAAGCTTATGTTCTTAATGCACCGCTCAGTGTATTGAACCCCAAAACGTCGTCTTTGGATGTTGCAAACATCGGACATAGACATTTTGATATCTACATGATAGTTCAGTTAAACGGTTTAGAGTTGAGGCACCAAAGACGTTTTTGAAACGTCGCGGAACATATGAGATGTTTCGAGGGCTGAAATTGGGATTTCAGGCTCGTGCCCATGTCAAGAGGTATAAGACCACCGACGATTTTCTTAGCCTGCAAACTAAGGGAGAAAAGCTCAATCGTTGAGCTTGTGCTCAGATTGTCTGAGTGCAACAATCACTTGAATCGAGTGGGAGTTAATCTTCCAGATGAGATAGTGATGTTTCTCCAAAGTCATTGCACCAAGCTACTAGAGCTTCGTGATGAACTATAACATATCAGGGATAGATATGATGATCCTTGAAATAATCCCGATGTTTGACACCACGAAAGTAGAAATCAAGAAGGAGTATCAATTGTTGATGGTTAGTGAAACCACTAGTTTCAAGAAGGGCAAGGGCAAGAAGGGATACTTCATGAAACGGCAAATCAGCTACTGCTCTAGTGAAGAAACCCAAGGTTGAACCCAAACCCGAGACTCAGTGCTTCTATAATAAAGGGAACAACCACTGGAGCAGAATTACCCTAGATACTTGGTAGATGAGAAGGCTGGCAAGGTCGATAGAAGTATATTGGATATACAATATGTTAATGTGTACTTTACTAGTACTCCTAGTAGCACCAGGGTATTAGATACCGGTTCGGTTGCTACGTGCTAGTAACTCGAAATAAAAGAGCTACGGAATAAACGGAGACTAGCTAAAGGTGAGCTGACGATATGTGTTGGAAGTGTTTCCAAGTTTGATGTGATCAAACATCACACGCTCCCTCTACCATCAAGATTAGTATTAAACCTGAATAATTGTCATTTGGTGTTTGCGTTGAGCATAGACATGATTGGATTATGTCTATCGCAATACGGTTATTCATTTAAGGAGAATAATGGTTACTCTATTTATTTGAATAATACCTTCAATGGTCTTGCACCTAAAGGAATGGTTTATTGAATCTCGATCGTAGTGTTACACATTTTCATGCCAAAAGATATAAGATAGTAATGATAGTAGCACTTACTTGTGGCACTGCCATGTAAGTCATATTGGTATAAAACGCATGAAGAAGCTCCATGTTGATGGATCTTTGGACTCACTCGTTTTTGAAAAGTTTGAGACATGCGAACCATGTCTATTGGTATATACGCATGAAGAAACTCCATGCAGATGGACCGTTTGGACTCACTTGATTTTGAATCACTTGAGACATGCAAATCATACCACACGGGCAAGATGACTGAAAGCCTCATTTTCAGTAACATGGAACAAGATAGCAACTTGTTGGAAGTAACACATTTTGATGTGTGCAGTCCAATGAGTGCTGAGGCATGCAGTGAATATCGTTATGTTCTTACTTCACAGATGATTCGAGTAGATGTTGAGTGTATTTACTTGATGAAACACAAGTCTGAATTATTGAATGGTTCAAGTAATTTCAGAGTGAAGTTGAAGATCATTATGACAAGAGGATAAAATGTCTATGATATGATCATAGAGATGAGTATCTGAGTTACGAGCTTTGGCACACAATTAAGACATTGTGGAAATTGTTTCACAGTTAATACTGCCTGGAACACCATAGTGTGATGGTGTGTCCGAACATCATAGTTGCACCCTATTGGATATGGTGCGTACCATGATGTCTCTTATCGAATTACCACTATCGTTCATGGGTTAAGCATTAGAGACAACCACACTCACTTTAATAGGGCACCACGTAATTCCGTTGAGACGACACCGTTTGAACTATGGTTTGGAGAAACCTAAGTTGTCATTTCTTAAAAAAATTTGGGGCTGCGACGCTTATGTGAAAAAGTTTCAGGTTGATAAGCTCGAACCCAAAGCGGATAAAATGCATCTTCGTAGGACACCCAAAACGGTTGGGTATACCTCCTAATTCAGATCTGAAAGCAATAGGGATTGTTTCTTGAATCGGTTCCTTTCTCGAGGAAAGGTTTTTCTCGAAAGAATTGAGTGGGAGGATGGTGGAGACTTGATGAGGTTATTGAACCGTCACTTCAACAAGTGTGTAGCAGGGCACATGAAGTTGTTCCCGTGTCGCCTACACCAATTGAAGTAGAAGCTTATGATAGTGATCATGAAGTTTTGGATCAAGTCACTACCATACCTCGTAGGGTGACAAGGATGCGTACTACTTCAGAGTGGTACAGTAATCCTGTCTTGAAGGTCATGTTGCTAGACAACAATGAACCTACGAGCTATGGAGAAGCGATGGTGGGCCCAAATTCCAACAAATGGTAAGAAGCCATGAAATCCGAGATAGGATCCATGTATCAGAACAAAGCATGGACTTTGGTGGACTTGCCTGATGATCGGCAAGTCACTGAGATAAATGGATCTTTAAGAAGAAGACGGACGTGGACGGTAATGTCACCGTCTATGAAGCTCGACTTGTGGCGAAGAGTTTTTCACAAGTTCAAGGAGTTGACTACGATGAGATTTTCTCTTCCGCAGTGATGCTTAAGTCCGTCGGAATCATGTTAGCATTAGCTGCATTTATGAAATCGGGCAGATGGATGTCAAAACGAGTTTCCTTACCAGATTTCGTAAGGAAAGGTTGTATGTGATACAATCAGAAAGGTTTTGTCGACCCTAAGGATGCTAAAAGGTATGCTAGCTCCAGCGATCCTTCTAAGGACTGGAGTAAGCATCTCGGAGTTGGAATGTACGCTTTGATGAGATGATCAAAGATTTTGGGTTTATACAAAGTTTATGAGAAACTTGTATTTCCAAAGAAGTGAGTGGGAGCGCTATAGAATTTCTGATGAGTATATGTTGTTGACATATTGTTGATCAGAAATGATGTAGAATTTCTGGAAAGCATATAGGGTTATTTGAAAAGTGTTTTTCAATAGAAAACCTGGAATAAGCTACTTGAACATTGAGCATCAAGATCTATGAGGATAGATCAAAAATGTTTAATAATACTTTCAAATGAGCACATACCTTGACAAAATCTTGAAGGTGTTCAAGATGGATCAGTCAAAGAAGGAGTTCTTGCCTGAGTTGTAAGGTATGAAGTTAAGAGTTAAAGCTCGACCACAGCAGAAGAGAGAGAAAGGACGAAGGTCGTCCCCTATGCTTCAGACGTAAGCTCTATAGTATGCTATGCTGTGTACCACACCGGAAGTGTGCGTTGCCATGAGTCAGTCAAGGGGTACAAGAATGATCCAGGAAGATCATTGGACAGCGGTCAAAATTGTCCTTGGAGTAAATAAAGGACATGTTTCTCGATTATGGAGGTGATAAAGAGTTCGGCGTAAAGGGTTACGTCGATGCAAGCTTTAACACCTATCCGAGTGACTCTGAGTAGCAAACCGGATACGTATAGTGGAGCAACCATTTGGAATAGCCCCAAGTAGAGCGTGGAAGCAGCATTTACAATATGACATAGAGAATTGCGAAGTACATACTGATCTGAATGTTGCAGACCCGTTGACTAAAACCTCTCTTACAAGAAAAACATGATCAAACCCCAAAACTCATTGAGTCTTAATCACATGATGATGTGAACTAGTTTAGTGACACTAGTAAACTCTTTGGATGTTGGTCACATGGCGATGTGACCTGTGAGTGTTAATCACATGGCGATGTGAACTAGATTATTGACTCTAGTGCAAGTGGGAGACTGTTGGAAATATGCCCTAGAGGCAATAATAAATTAGTTATTATTATATTTCCTTGTTCATGATAATCGTTTATTATCCATGCTATAATTGTATTGATAGGAAACTTAGATACATGTTTGGGTACATAGACAACACCATGTCCCTAGTAAGCCTCTAGTTGACTAGCTTGTTGATTAATAGATGGTTGTGGTTTCCTAACCATGGACATTGGATGTCGTTGATAACGGGATCACATCATTAGCAGAATGATGTGATGGACAAGACCCAAGCCTAAGCCTAGCACAAAGATCGTGTAGTTCATATGCTAAAGCTTTTCTAATGTAAAGTATCATTTCCTTAGACCATGAGATTGTGCAACTCCCGGATCCTTTGGGTGTACCAAACATCACAACGTAGCTGGTTGGCTATAAAGGTGCACTACATGTATCTCCAAAAGTGTCTTTTGGGTTAGCACGAATCGAGACTGGGATTTGTCACTCCGTGTAAACGGAGAGGTATCTAAGGGCCCACTCGGTAGGACATCATCATAATGTGCACAATGTGACCAAGGGGTTGATAACGGGATGATGTGTTACGGTACGAGTAAAGAGACTTGCCGGTAACAAGATTGAACAAGGTATCGGTATACCGGCGATCGAATCTCGGGCAAGTACAATACCGTTACACAAAGGGAATTGTATATGGGATTGATTGAGTCCTTGACATCGTGGTTCATCCGATGAGATCATCGTGGAACATGTGGGAGCCAACATGGGTATCCAGATCCCGCTGTTGGTTATTGACCGGAGAACGTCTCGGTCATGTCTGCATGGTTCCCGAACCCGTAGGGTCTACACACTTAAGGTTCGATGACGCTAGGGTTATAAAGGAAGTTTGTATGTGGTTACCGAATGTTGTTCGGAGTCCCGGATGAGATCCCGGACGTCACGAGGAGTTCCGGAATGGTCCAGAGGTAAAGATTTATATATGGGAAGTCCTGCTTTGATCACCGGAAAAGTTTCGGGTGATATCGGTAATGTACCAGGACCACCGGGAGGGTCCCGGGGGTCCACCAGGTGGGACCAGCAGCCCCAGAAGGCTGCATGGGCCAAGTGTGGGAGGGGACCAGCTCCAGGTGGGCTGGTGCGCCCCCCCACAAAGGCCCAAGGCGCAGGGAAGAGTAGGAGGTGACAAACCCTAGGGCAGATGGGCCCTAAGGCCCACCCCAGGTGCGCCTCCCCTGTCTCCCCCTCTGGCCGCCACCCAGATGGGATATGGGGGCTGCCGCCACCCCTGGGGAGGGAACCCTAGAGGGGGCGCAGCCCCCTCCCCTTCCCCTATATATAGTTGAGGTCTAGGGCTGCCCAACACATGAGTTTCTCTCCCTCTTGGCGCAGCCCTACCTCTCTCCCTCCCCGTCTCCTGCGGTGCTTGGCGAAGCCCTGTAGGATTGCCACGCTCCTCCACCACCACCACGCCATTGTGCTGCTGCTAGATGGAGTCTTCCTCAACCTCTCCTTCTCTCCTTGCTGGATCAAGGCATGGGAGACGTCACCGGGCTGCACGTGTGTTGAACGCGGAGGTGCCGTCCGTTCGGCACTAGGATCTCCGGTGATTTGGATCACGACGAGTACGACTCCTTCAACCCCGTTCTCTTGAATGCTTCCGCTTAGCGATCTACAAGGGTATGTAGATGCACTTTCCTTCCCCTCGTTGCTGGTTTCTCCGTAGATAAATCTTGGTGACACGTAGGAAAATTTTGAATTTCTGCTACGTTCCCCAACAAATAGGTTATCCCTACTCCCAAGCCCAACGAGAGCGTCGTATTTGTCTCCCACTTCCTCCGGGGTTTGGGACTTACTCTTGATCCCTTTGTGAGGGGGCTCATGTTCTATTACGGCCTAGATTTCCATGATCTAGCTCTGGATTCCATCCTCCACATCTCGTCGTTTATCATCGTGTGCGAAGCCTTCCTCCACATCATCCCCACTTCGGCCTATGTCTCAAGACCTTCAATGTGAAGCCGGAGATGATTGAGGGGAGACACGCAGAGTGCGGGGGCGCCGCAATAAGCAGGAAAGACAATGCCCTATCGCCCGAGGGCTCCTTCCCGGAGGTATCTGATCTATGGCAATGGAGGTGGTTCTATGTCACAGCTCCCCGAGGCTCAAAGTGGGCGGCCGCCCCCGCCTTCCGCTCGGGCCCTCCGCCTCAACTGGCGTTGTGGGCCAACATGGGACTGGACTGGGGGCCTGCAAACGATGTACCGACGTTGCAGAGCCGCATTCGGGAGCTTCTCGAGCGGGACATTAGTCTTGTCAAAATAATCCAGGTAATGCTTGTTCGGCGGGCCCTACCATGTAAACGTCGACCTCTCCGGATGTGGGAGTTCAATGCAGAAGGTCCGCGAACCATTCAACACTTCTTCGGCACGACGCCTGAAGGAACGTATAAGCTGTTCTTTGGACCACGAATAAAGTGTCCAGACACCATCGAGGATGCGGGCCTGAGCTGCAATCGCCCAGATACCCAAGTAAGTAACCCTATAACCGAACACTTTGCTTATATTTGTCACATCATTGTTCTGAATACTTTCCGCAACCAGGATTGGCATAGTAAGGCGGAGAGGATTAGGTGTCCGGCCCCGCTTCCCGAGGGCCCGCCCAGTCCGGCAATAGCCAGGATGCTTGAGCGGGCGCTAAGACAAGTGCCATCGGAGAAAGCCGAAGGGAAGAGCGGAGAAGCCAAGAGTGAGCCTCATACATTGTGCATCCGAACCGGGGGAATTAATGTCTCCATGGAGGAGGAGAATCGGGGAGGTGAATCTGAGGTTTCCTCCACCCGCGGGAAGAAGAGGGTTGCCTCCAAAGACTTGGAAACGGAGGCGCCTAAACAAGGGAAGAAAACTTCACCAAAGGGCCCTGCCCCGAAGGGCGTTCTTACCGCAGAGTGCCCGCTAGCGTGCCAGCCCTCCACTGAGCTATAAGTTTAAGCTTATTGCTTTTTCCTCTGAGAGTAATAACCATGACCTATTTTTTGTAGTCCGACTAGCAGTTTGTCTCAACAGGGTTCGTCCTCGGGGGATCTTCTTCCGGAGATGATGGAGAGTGAAACCCCACCTACCTCTCCGCCCCGTGGGGCAGGCGACCCCGAGGTATCGTCACGGAGGAGTCCAGATGCAATGGGGCTGGAACACTACTAGGGAAAAGCCTAGCAGCAGCGTGGGTTTTAGGCCTATCAGTTGCGCGGGCAGGAGCGCTACTGATAAGGCGCTACAACTAAAGCTTAGAAATAGCGTGCCTAGACCCACGCTACTGCTAAATTGACTTAGTAGTAGCGCTTCTCCAGAAGAGCACTACTGGTAATTAGTAGTAGTGCTTCTCCTTGCCTGCACTACTACTATTATTTAGTATTTTATTTCTTTTTTATTTCATGTTGTATTCATACACCTTTACACAAGTTTTCATACAACAGGAATTTAGAGATTGTTTTTACATCATAATGAGTTATTACATCACGGGGTGAAAGAACCATGGACTAGTTTCAAGTGGATGTCCATCCACTTGAAACTAATCCGCGGTTTTTCACCCAATGATATAATAATATCATCATCATCATCATATCATTAACAACTTATCATCATAATACATCATTGTCATATAACACCTCCTCAAGATCAACTTAGCAAATTGGTCACTAGTCGTAATCACAACTACTCCTCATTATCAACTCTAACACATTACCACATAATAAAAATATTGTACCTCATAGGACCTACTACATTCGATTAAGACCTACTACATTTTCTAAGGTAAAATAGCAAAAAACAAGATAGCCCCTGACTCTCCATTATGGAGAATGGAGATTAGCCTGTTTCCAATTCTTGCCTTTCGCTGAGTGTTACTTCCAAGAACCTCCTTGAGAATTTCCATACATTTCTTCCATTCTTTGAACATGTGTTCACCGGTTTTAGAAATCCGATATGCACAGGTGAGCTCCCTAGATTTACCTGGCAGTATGTTCATAACTGTAAGGCGACCACTCAGATACATCTGATGAGGCACACAATCCATCGGGATTTTTTGTTGAAAAACATAGTAATAACTTCATAGTTAGCAATGATGTACTAGTTTTAGAAGTATGCAAAAGATGCACGGATGTCGTAATAGTAAAAAAATCTTACCAGGGTATCTCCAAAGAAGTTACCGCGGTTCAACACGTGCACTAGTGGCACGTATTCACCATAATTTGGAGGAGTTCAATAATAGTTATTGTAATCCTCAAGAAGAGTACAAAATGCGATCAGATGATTTTTCTCCTTATAAGTTAATTCGGAGCCATCGGTGTAGTGGGTTTTGTCTACCATCTTCCGCACAGTCTTTGAAGAATCAAAATAAGTTGTCAATAGCAATAAGTTGTCAACTATTTTGAAATAAACAATATAAATTAGTTAATAACTATGTTTGAGAAACTCACATAGTGGTACAATCGGAAGCGTATCAACAAGGACCCAAATGTCCATATTGTCTTGCTCGATGTCAGGATCACCAAGATCCATGGTGACAATCATACGCTCATAAAAACCATACATTTTGCAAAGTGCTTCCCAATTTTGGCAACAAAAATGGGTTACGCTCTGAGCATTTCACATATTTACTTCAAAATCCATATCATGATGGGTCCTTAGGTGTATTTTCTTTGTTTCAAAATTTTCATGGTCTTCAAAACCCATCCTCTCCAAGACATAGCGTCTTGCATGGCATGGGATAAGCTAGTCGAATTGTAAAAGATGAAAATTAGACGTTGAAATAGTTGAAGTCATGCTTAATTACGAAAAAACCCTTGTCTTTGTTGCGTACCGTTTCAACATCAAAGGTCTCTTCGAGCTTAATGCTGAAGCGCCGATCTTCATCCAGCTCAACGAACCTGTCGCACATACCTCGATCGTCATGGCACCAGCTGCACTCCCCCGGGAGACTATCGTCGTCCGAGTACGACATTTCCTACGTTCATAATTCAAAGATTAAACTTGTACATATTCTAGCACAAGTCATGCCAGAATTCACGGAAAAATCCGGCATGACCTTTGCTAAAAAAGGACATATCGAGCGCATGAAATTTGCCGGAACGGAAATTAATCAACACTCCGGTAAAACATAGGCCACTCAAAGGTGTAACCAAAACATGAAATAATTGCTTAAACTAAAAAATAACAACAAATATGGCATGTTCAACTAGTTCTTACTAAATATAAACTTACTATAAATAGAAAAAAACTAGTTCTTTCTAAAAATAAAGTAGTTCAACTAGTTATTAATTTACTTACTAAACTAGTTCAACTAAAACTAAACTTGTTCAACTAAAACTAAACTAGTTCTATTAATTCAACTCGTTCTTACTAAATATAAACTTACTATAAATAGAAAGAAACTAGTACATCTACTACTACTAATTAACATCTACTACTACATCTACTACTAATTAACATCTACTACTGCTAATTATACAACTAGTTTACCATCACTACTACTAATTAATATCCACTACTACTAAAAATCATTATCTATGAACCCTAAATTAACATCTACTACTACTAAAATCATCTACTAACTAAGCAAGGAGAGAGGGGGTGGGGGAGGGGTGGGGGGCTTATTGTAACACCCCGGATGTAACTTTCCATCTTTGTAACTCCAACTCTTGCCATTTTCGGCTATGTGATATGATATTCCCTCCGTGGTTGGGTTTTGTCTTTTGTTTTGCATTTTATTCATGTCATGCATATCATATCATGTCATCATGCGGATTTGATTTTGCATACGTGTTCGTCTCATGCATCCGAGCTTTTTCCCCATTGTCCGTTTCGCAATCTGACACTCCCACATGCACCGGCGCACCCCTCTTGTCTATTTTCGTGTGCGGGTGTCGAACGTTCTCGGAATGGACCGAACCTTGCCGAGTGGCCCTGGTATAGCACCGGTAGACCACCTATCAAGTTTCGGGTCATTTGGAGCTCGTTTGATACTCCAACGGTTATCCGCATATCCGCAAAGGCCTCTTTTGAGTTGCATCCCAACATCCCTCCAAAACAGCCCAATAACCCATCTAACTCCCCTCCATGCTCTCGGTCGTTCGATCACGATCATGTGGGCAAAAACCGCACCCCATTTGGACACTCCTAGCTCCCTCTACCTATAAATATGTGCACTCCCCCGAATTTTCCGGATCCCCAAACCCTAGCCCACTCCTCCTCCGCCGCCGGACACGTCCGGGCGAGCCGAACACGTCCGCCCGCTGCCGCCCGGCGAATCAGGCGCCGCCATGTGGGCACTGCCACCGCCCGCCGCCGCCGGCCCG
>NC_057810.1:158319228-158322662 GCF_018294505.1 Triticum aestivum
GGCCGCGCCCGGTCGCCTCCGCGCGCGCCGTCGCCGTCCTCCGCCTCCGGCCGGCCAGAGCTCCCCTCCGGCCACGTCCCCGACTCCGACGAGCCGTCTCCGGCGACCTCGAACCGCGAGCCGCGTCAGATCCGATCGAGCCCAGCGGTTGACTTTCTTCTTCCCCCGTTTTTTTCACCAAGTCATATTCTGTGTTAATTTTGTTGCATCTTCATTGCATCACAACTTTGCACCCGTGGCTCCATTTTGGCGTGTAGCATACCGATTTGTTCGCCTCGAAGAGTACACCATTTCATTCCATTGCATCATTTACATTTGAGCTCATCTTGATGCCCGAAATGCCGTTGGAAGAGGGCTTCATAATGTTAGTTTCAGATTCTTATCAGCACGAGCTCTTTTGTCATTTTTGTCATGATTGATGTGCGCATCCTATGGACTTGGTCCCTAAATGTGTTTTGAACTAGGCTATGTCTTCTTTACAGAGGTGCTTTCCATGTATTTTTGTGATTAATGTGGTGACTAGCACAAGCATGCAAACTAGGCTTCGTGATAATGCTGATTTTAGTTCCTGTTCTGCTGTAATTTTGATGCCATGTAAACATGTTGCTACAGAGAGATCCATGCATGATTTGAGATAGTTCAGTAAGGGTGTTTTGAAAACATGGTTATGCTCTATCCATCCATGGTCCTGGTTGCAATTATGAAGTAGTCTAGCATGTCATTTTCATGCTCTACTTTTGCTTCAAAGTGTTTCCTGGCAGATTGTTTACATGTTATTCAATTTTGCCAAGTTTGTTGTAGTTGATCCGTGTATGCTATGATGTTGTTTCTTGCCATGTATAGCTTCTATGACATGTCTTCCTGATGGATGTATGCTTAGTTTATCATGAAGTGCTCTGTAGTGAGTGCATCGAGCTCACAAAGGTGCCTTCGTAATTATGTCAATGCCATGCTTTGTTTGCTGAATCTGTGAACGAAACTTGCTATGTTTACGTGGGTGCCATCATATTTTCTGATACTTTTTGGCTTATGGTCAGTAAGGGACTTTTGATATATGCTTTGAGTACATTCATTCTATGTCTTATTTTGCTATTATAAGTTCCTGTAGCATGTTGATAACTTGCTCTGAACATTGCTTCGTGATGCTGTTTATGCCATGTCCAGCCTGATAATTTTTTTTTCACTTTCTCCATGCTTGTTTGAACCTGTTATGATGTGATTTAGCCTTAGCTCAGTGTTCCTCTTTTGTAAAGCATATCCTGTAGATCATTGCCATATGTTTTGTTTTTATGTTGGGGTGCTGTAGCATAGTTTCTTGTTGCATGCTAAGTAGCATCGTGCTGTTAATCGCAGCTTTGCGTCATTCCTGTCTTGCTTGTCATTTGCAAACCGTGCATCCGTTCCCGGTGATCTTTATATCGTTTTTAACCGAAATCATCTCATCTTTGCAGCGGCATACTTGGTTTGCCAAGTTGATGCCTTGTTCATCCTTTTTCCTCCCGAAGCACGCATATGCATTGCATATCACATCTCGCATATCATGACATGTATTGCATCATGTTGCTTGTGCATTGCACCATGATTTATTGCGGTTCCTTGCTTATGTTCTTGCTTTGGGTAGAGCCGGGAGACGAGTACGTGCACGAGGAACCTGTTGAGTACGCTAACGAGGATCAAGCGTTCGACAACTCTGAGAACCCTGCAGGCAAGATGATCATACCTTCGATATCACTTCTATCTCTGCTTGCTAGTACTCGCTCTACCGCTATGTTAGCTCTACCTGCCTTGTTTACCATGCCTACCTATTTCCATGTTAAACCTCTAACCAACCGTCCTAGCAACCGTTGTTTGGCTATGTCACCGCTTTTGCTCAGCCCCTCTTATAGCGTTGTTAGTTGCAGGTGAAGATGAAGTTTGTTCCTGGTCGGAACATGATACTTTGGGATATCACAATATCTCCTATTTAAATTAATGCACCTTATATACTTGGTAAAGGGTGGAAGGCTCGGCCTTATGCCTGGTTACTTGTTCCACTCTTGCGGCCCTAGTTTCCGTCATACCGGTGATATGTTCCTTGATTTTGCGTTCCTTACACGGTTGGGTGATTTATGGGACCCCCTTAACAGTTCACTTTGAATAAAACTCCTCTAGCAAGGCCCAACCTTGGTTTTACCATTTTCCACCTAAGCCTTTTTCCCTAGGGTTTTCGCGAGCCTGAGGGTCATCTTTATTTTAACCCCCCCGGGCCAGTGCTCCTTTGAGTGTTGGTCCGAAACGGGAAGACTGCGGGGCCACCTCGGGGCAACTCGAGGGCTGGTTTTACTCGTAGGCTGACCCATCCGGTGTGCCCTGAGAACGAGATACGTGCGACTCCTATCGGGATTTGTCGGCACATCGGGCGGCTTTGCTAGTCTTGTTTTACCATTGACGAAATGTTATGCGAACCGGGATTCCGAGGCTGATCGGGTCTTCCCGGGAGAAGGTTTATCCTTCGTTGACCATGAGAGCTTGTGATGGGCTGAGTTGGGACACCCCTGCAGGGTATATAATCTTTCGAAAGCCGTGCCCGTGGTTATGAGGCAGATGGGAATTTGTTAATGTCCAGTTGTAGATAACTTGACACTTGACCTCTTTAAAATGCATCAACAGCGTGTGTAGCCGTGATGGTCTCTTCTCGGCGGAGTCCGGGAAGTGAACATGGTTTGTGTTATGCTTGACGTAAGTAGTTTCAGGATCACTTCTTGATCGCTTCTAGCTTCTCGACCGATGCGTTGCTTCTCTTCTCGCTCTCACTTGCGTATGTTAGCCACCATATATGCTTAGTGCTTGCCGCAGCTCCACCATATCACACCTTTTCCTACCTATGAGCTTAAATAGTCTTGATCTCGCGGGTGTGAGATTGCTGAGTCCTCGTGACTCATAGATTCTACCAAAACAGATGCAGGTGCCGAGGATACTGGCGCAGATGGCGCAACTGAGCTGAAGTGGGAATTTGATGAGGCCCTTGGTTGTTACTATGTATCATTTCCAGATGATCAGTAGTGGAGCCCAGTCGGGGCTATCGGGGATCTAGCATTTGGGGTTGTCTTCTTTTCTTTTGAACTTGACCGTAGTCGGTCTATGGGTGTATTTGAATGATGTATGATCTTAATTTATGTATTGTGTGAAGTGGCGATTGTAAGCCAACTCTCTTTATCCCATTCTTGTTCATTACATGGGATTGTGTGAAGATGACCCTTCTTGCGACAAAACCACCATGCGGTTATGCCTCTAAGTCGTGCTTCGACATGTGGGAGATATAGCCGCATCGTGGGTGTTATACTTATAGAGGAAGAGACGGTGGCGGGGAGGTGCTCGGCGACGGAGGTAGGGGCGGCGAGGGCGGGCTCGGGACCGGGAGGCGGCGGTCTTGGGCGGGCTCGGGCGGCGGCGGT
>NC_057810.1:158322802-158326724 GCF_018294505.1 Triticum aestivum
AAGGAGGACTTAGCGAAATTTTGAGCCGGGGAGTGGTTAAGTCGAACTAGCAGTAGCGCTCATAAGGAAAATGCGCTATAGCTAACTTATCTATAGCGCATTTTAGTGAAAAACGCTACTGATAATGGAAGCAATTATTTCTTTTGTTTATCCCAATATCAGTAACGCTCTGTCCTGAAAAAACGCTCTAAGTCTAAGCAATGTAAAAACATCAAAAATATACATTGGTCGTCATTGATCTTTTTGTGTAGAATCTAAATAGTCAACATGAATCCTCACTGTACCTGTATAGGTACAGGCGATGATTCATATTGCAACCACAAATCAGACACATATAGTTCAATGAAGACCAAGTGCTCGAGATAGGTTGAGAAGTAACATATTTAAGGTGGTAAACACCTTGTTCGCTTAGCAGTATGGGACTAAACTTAATTAGTTGCGGTGATACTTAGGAGTAGTGAGTTTTGAGGAAAAACGCTGCTACTAAGTACTTTAGCAGTAGCGCGTCCCTTGTAAGGGCGCTACTACTATATCTAGCCTGGAGGCAACACCGTGGCAATTATAGTAGTAGCGCTCGTTTCACCTAGAGCGCTACTACTACTTAGATATTAGTAGCGCTCTTTTCTGAAGCTCGCTACTGCTAATTAGTAGTAGCGTCTGTTTTTAAACCACGCTGCTGCTAAGATTCTGTGTATAAGATTTTCCCTAGTAGTGGAAGCTAACACTTCGGCCGCCCGGAGCCCAGCGCGTTCGGCTCCTGTGGCGGATAATGAAAAGGGGCCAGGAGAGTCTGGTGTCCGGCCGAACATACTGACAGGCCTCCTGGAGTCAGCTGCTCTCTCGGAGGATCACCATACACTAATGGGTACGGTGTTGGAGAAGATTTCCTCCGCCACAAGCGGGTTAAATGAAGCTTTTAGGAGCTTGCCCAAAGGCTTTGAGGTAAGCCACAAAATACGCAGTTTTTGGTTGCACCACACGCGATACATGCGCTCTGTATAGATCATAGCCCCTGAGACTCTGGATGCCATCCCATGGCGGCAAACGGAGGATAACACTCCCAGGTAATCATCACACTTGTATTGATGTGTAGGTTGCTAAGGGTCCGGCGATACACCAGACCGCTGAATGCGCCGAATTGAGGCGGCAAATTGACGTGGTGGAGGCCGACGTCACACTTGTAAACAAGCGATTCGAGGAGTCGCAGAGTATGCGCTCTTATATCCACATTTGCTTTAGGAAATTGTAAGAAGGTTGTAATATTAATATGATGTGATGTGGCTGCAGGCGGAGCTGCTGCCGTTGAGGCCCTGAGGGCGGAGCTTGCCCTAGCCAAGGAACAGGCCCGGGTTAGCAATGCGGCTGCTCTAAAGGCAGCCGAAGACTTGAAAGCCGAACAGGCCGCTCGTCTCTGAAGCGAAGAAAAGGTAGCCGAGATGGCTGTGGAGCTGAGGGACGCCATTGGCTGATATGAGCTTCTCGAGAAGGAGAATCAGGCAAAGGTGGCTGACCTGAAGAAGGCGCTACATTCGTCTAAGGAGATGCGCTCTAAAATTAGAGACGCGCGGGAGGAACTTCGACAACCCAGAGAAATCGCAGCTAGAAATCCTTATTTGTTGCGGATGAAGTTTTTAGATCCAAAGTATGCTCCATTGGATAAGCTATGGAGCGCTACAGATGAGTATGCGGACTTGGCCAAGAGTGCGGATGATGCGACCAAGTTATTCAAGGATCATAAAGATAACGAAATGGAGAGGCTATTCTGGTCGCAATTTAGCGCTCCAACGCGCTCATTGCCATTGAGTGAGAAGATGGCCGCTATAGCCGAGCTCCATAGGATGTCCAGCCTTGCAATGAGGTCTGTAATAGACCATCTATGGCCGAGGGGACCGAAGCCGGACAACTACTTTAGTTTGGTGCAACAATTGTTTGGCGCCAGATCGCAAATCGTTGCCGTGAAGAGGTCCGCGTGCATAGAGGGTGCGTGGATGGCTCTTGCCCGTGTGAAGACATATTGGGCGGATATGGAGGCCACCAGCATTGCAACCCGGGGTCCAGCCGGAAGCCAAAACCCAGCCAAGCACTATTTTGAGCAGGTCATAGAAGGTGCCCATAGAATAGAGGCTCAGTGCTCAAAGAATGTCATGTTCGAGTGACAAGTTTATTAATTGTAAACAAATGTGTTTTGATTATAGAGGCTGTTTTTTATACTTTTGCCTGAAAGTATTATAATGTCTCCTATGTGGCTGTTTATGTATGCATACAACGTGAAAGTTAGCAGTCGTTAGCTTCAGCCCCCACACATATAATGCGGGGGAGTTCGAGAAAATATGCGTAAACACACTTGATCCAATGTCTTGGTCCATTAAGGAGGTGATCGCACGTCGAACCAGGCAACCAGATTATATAGCTGTAACACTTTCACTTAGCCATAGGAGTTTAAAAGGTGGGGCTACTATGTAGCCCCTGGTACTTCCGCGTGCATCCGGATATGGTGCGTGTACTTGACCGGGAAACCGGTCCTTCGTTAATGCGGAGGAATTCTATAGATTCTGATGAGTCCTCGAGTGATTGACCAGTCTCTCGTTGTATCATGACAGTTAGTTTTCGGCTTTCTCTACTGAGGTGCTCATCCAGAATAACCAGGGCAGAATTGCAGTAGTTCTCCTTTGGCCTCCTTAGCTGATAGAATGGAACGTAAGGCAGCAAACCCAGGAGCTGGGCTAACCGAACATTTGACCAAAGACATGATTCGGAGCTGATGCATATAAGGCCAAACTCGCGACGCCGAACACTCCCGAAGGTATTCGGACTTTATAACATATACTAGGCTGAATAGCGCCCTTGACCCTGTAATTCCAGGTACGTGCATTGATCTATCGTGGTGAAAAGCCGATAAAGCCAGTGTCCCTTATGGGTGTATGAAATACCCATGGGATATCAAGCAACTAAAGACAGTAAAGAAGGTTTACACAGGGGCTTAATCTAAAGAGAAACCTTTGAGCGGGGCCCTGCTACATGTCTACGCCTTTGTCTCTATTGTGCCGTATCTTGGAAGGGTGTCGCACGAAGAATGTCTGTAAAGATGAAAACTCATGAAAAAAAGAGAGTAAATGTGCCAAAAGTTAGTTATTCTCGATGGATGTTCGAGATATGAGATATTTGCCTATTAATGAGGCCAGCCAAATTGTGGGCTTTGTTATATGTTGATAGCCCCTAGTACCATTTATGGGGATATATGTATAGCACCCAGCCAAGGTTTATCCGGGCTGTTGTCGATGGTGGTGCACCGGACTCGTCTAGCCGTGTCCGTTGTCTGAATGACCGATCATGCTTTCTGGTCGGAGAGTCCGCCTAGAGTCTGGCAGCACGAGCTGTCGCATACTGCTCTGTGTTTCCACTAACCGTTATGATGCCACGTGGACAGGGCATCTTAAGTTTTAGGCAGGCGTAGTTCGGTATTGCGTTAAAGCAAGCGAAGTCCATTCTTTCGAGTAATGCATGATAATCGCTGCTGAAGGGAGCGATGCTGAAGAGTAGTTCCTCGCTTCTGAAGTTGTCGGGAGAACCGAATGTCACTTCTAATACAAGAGATCCCCAACAGTGGGCCACAATGCCAGGAATCACTGCATTGAAGGTGGCGCTATTTTGGCTTATTCTGGATGGGTCTATCCCCATCTTGCAGATGGTGTCTTGATATATCACATCAAGACCACTGCTGCCGTCCATTAGGACTCGAGTGAGATGGTATCAATTGATTATTGGGTCGAGCACCAAGGCAGCTAATCCTCCGTGCCGGATACTGGCCGGGTAGTCCCTGTGATCAAAAGTGACCGGGCAGGTCGCCCAGGTATTGAATTTGGGGGCGACGAACTCTGCGTGAGTTGCGTGTACCATGTTTACCGTTTTGACTTCTGGTGGG
>NC_057810.1:158326889-158336252 GCF_018294505.1 Triticum aestivum
ATCTTTGCTTGGTGTGTCCCTTCCCTTGTGTTTGGCGTTTAATTTGCCGGCCTGCTTGAAGACTCAACATTCTCTGTGGGTATGATTTGCAGGTTTTTCGGGAGTGCCATGGATTTGGCACAATCTGTCCAGGACTTTATTCAGGCCGGACGGTCCCTCTTTGCTGCCTCTGAATGGCTTCTTTCCTTGACCGCGTCAAGAGCCCCTGAATCCGGCGTTGACCGCCGTGTTGTCCGGACTATCATCATTTCGACGTTTGTGCTTAGTGCGCCGTGGCTTCCCATTGCCATCTCGAATTTCTGATGTGCCCGGGTCGCTGGTGCCTCTACGGGCCAACCAGCTATCTTCGCCCGCACAAAATCGGGTCATAAGGCTTGTTAAGGCTGCCATCGTCCTTGGCTTTTCTTGGCCGAGGTGTCTGGCAAGCCACTCGTCTCGGATACTGTGTTTGAAGGTCGCTAAGGCTTCGGCATCCAGACAGTCGACAATTTGATTCTTTTTAGTGTGGAATCGGTTCCAGTGCTTGCGGGCTGACTCTTCGGGCTACTGTATTATGTGACTTAAGTCGTCTGCATCCGGAGGTCGGACATAGGTTCCTTGAAAGTTGGCCCTGAAAGCATCCTCAAGTTCCTCCCAACTTCCAATTGAGTTTTTGGGGAGGCTTTTCAGCCAGTGCCGAGCTGGTCCTTTTAACTTGAGGGGAAGGTATTTGATGGCATGGAGGTCATCCCCACGAGCCATGTGTATGTGAAGGATAAAATCTTCAATCCAGACCCCAGGGTCCATCGTTCCATCATATGGCTCTATACTCACGGATTTGAATCCCTGTGGAAATTTATGATCTAGCACCTCATCGGTGAAGCACAGGGGGTGCACAGCCCCTCTGTATCTGGACTTGTCGCGGCATGCTGTCGGCTGATGTTGCTCCCGGTGTTGATTCCGGCCTGGTATTCGATCAGTATGATCGTTCTGGTGACCATTATCCTGCGTCGGAGCATGTCCTCTGGACCCGTAGATGGATCTGGCCGCACTGGCCTTTTTGTCCAGGAGCTCTCGTAAGTCGTGTGCGGTATTAGTGGCTGCTCTATCGCGGCCATGAGGTGGTTGGTCCGACCTGGTTGCCGTATTGTGTTTTGGCGGAATGGGCGCTGCGGCTTCGTTGTCGAATTTGGGTAGCAGTTTGCGCTTTGGGTAGCTGTTTGTGTTGCGATCGTCGCCACATTTTCCTTCGGTGTCCAGCACCTTGTTCCATCTTCGGTTGAGCGTATCCTGCACGGTTTTAAGACTTTGCTTGTGCTTCTTCAGGATCCTCGCCATGGCCAGGAGCTTTCTACGGAGGTTATCTTGTTCCAAACGTTTTTCCGGGATGATGAATGCATCGTCAACTGGACTGTCCTCCTGTTTGGAGGCAATGTGATGAGTTTGGCCCTCTGGATCACTGTGATCGGGCGTCTGCTCCGGGCTGTGTTCGGGGTGACCTGGCTTATCCTACTCCATTGCTGGGTCCCTATGGTCGTTGTTGCCTTTGGATTCAACCGGAGTGTCATCCTGTTTTGTGTTGTTATCGCTATTTTTACTGTGACTGGACTTAGAGCGGCGCCTGCGCCGTTGTTTTTGTTTGTGTCCGGGGGGTTTATCCTCTATTGTGTCCTTTTTGTCACCATTGTTTTATTTAGGTGTGTCCGCCATATAGACGTCATATGATGAAGTGGCTGTCCAGCGCCCCGTGGGCGGTGGTTCCAGATCGTCCCCTGCATCAATGTCCATACCGTTGATGTTGTCGGAGTCGAAGTCAAGCATGTCTGTTAGGTCATCGAAAGTGGCTACAAAGTGGGTGGTGGGTGGGTCGCGATTTTCTTCGTCATCCGTGTCCCACATGGGCCGGGTATAGTCCGACCAAAAGTCTCCTGATAAAGAGAGAGATTTTAACGAATTTAGCACATTGCCGAAGGGGGAGTGCTGAAAGATATCCGCGGCGTTGAATTCCATTATTGGAGCCCAATCGGACTCGATGGGCATGGATGCGCGCGGTCCGGGACCTACGACCGAAAACAAGTCCAGGGGTCCGGAGACACAGATTTCCTTAGAAGCGGAGTCTGTGTTCGGCTTCAACGCCGATAGGTGTGAGGTCTCCATGGCGGGATCCACCCACCCGTCCTTGGATGGCACAATCTTCTCTGGATCAAAGTCCGGAGCCATGGCAGGGGCGATATGCCGAATACTGTCTGACGGAAGATCTAAGTCATGCGCGTGGCGATCGTTCGGTGCTCCTGACATGGGCTCGAATCCGTCGAAGATCAAGTCTCCACGGATGTCGGCAATATAGTTTAGGTTCTCGAACCTGACCTCACGGCCAGGGGCGTAGCCGTCGATCTGCTCTAGATGGCCAAGCGAGTTGGCCCGCAGCGCGAAGCCGCCGAACACAAAAATATGTCCGGGGAGAAAAGTCTCACCTTGAATGGAGTTGTTGAAGGTTGGAGAAGCCATCGGGCCTTACAGCGACAACATAGAGGAACTCTCAATGAAAGCACCAATGTCGGTGTCAAAACCGGCGGATCTCAGGTAGGGGGTCCCGAACTGTGTGTCTAAGGCTAATGGTAACAAGAGGCTGGGGACACGATGTTTACCCAGGTTTGGGCCCTCTCGATGGAGGTAATACCCTACTTCCTGCTTGATTGATCTTCATGATATGAGTATTACAGGAGTTGATCTACCACGAGATCAGAGAGGCCAAACCCTAGAAGCTAGCCTATGGTATGATTGTTGTTCTGTCCTACGGACTAAACCCTCTGGTTTATATAGACACCGGAGAGGGCTAGGGTTACACATAGTCGGTACAGAGAAGGAGATCTACATCTGAATCGCCAAGCTTGCCTACCACGCCATGGAGAGTCCCATCCAGACATGGGACGAAGTCTTCAATCTTGTATCTTCATAGTCCAACAGTCCGGGCAAAGTATATAGTCCGGCTGTCCGGATACCCCCTTATCCAGGACTCGCTTAGTGATTGAAGGTTGTTCGGAGTCCCGGATGGGATCACGGACATGACGAGGACTCTCGAAATGGTTAATAGGTAAAGATTGATATATTGGAAGGTTATATCGGACACCAGAATGGTTTCGGAAAGGTTCGGGTAATTTTTGGAGTACCCGGAGGTTACAGGACCCCCCCCAGGGAATTGTTCGGCCTACATGGGCCATAGGAGAGAGGGTTGGCAGCCCATGGGCAGTCCGAATTGGACTAGGGGAGGGGGTGCCTATGTGCATAAGCACGTCGGTAGAACCAACCACCTATGTGCCTATGCACGTCACTAGAACCAGTCTCATGAACGCGGTCATGTAATGTTGGTCTGGGCCGCTTCATCCAACAATACCGCTGAATCAAAGTATGACATGCTAGTAAGCCGTATGACTATTAATCGCCCACAACTCTTTGTGTTCTACTCGCGCATATAACATCTACGCATAGACCTAGCTCGGATGCCACTGTTGGGGAATGTAGTAATTTCAAAAAAAATTCCTACGATCACACAAGATCTATCTAGGTGATGCATAGAAATGGGTGAAGAGTGTGTCCACCTACTCTCGTAGACCGAATGAAGAAACGTTATGTAACGCGGTTGATGTAGTCGAACATCTTCGCGATCCAGCCGATCAAGTACCGAATGCACGGCACCTCTGCGATCTGCACAAGTTTAGCTAGGTGACATCCCTCGATCTGTAGATCCAGCAAAGGCCGAGGGAGAGTTCCGTCAGCATGACGGCGTGGTGACGGTGATGATGAAGTTACCAGCGCAGGGCTTCGCCTAAGCACTACGACGATATGATCGAGGTGGAAATCTGTGGAGGGGGGCACCGCACACGGCTAAAATATCAACTTGTGTGTCTATGGGGTTCCCCCTCCCCCATATTTAAAGGAGGAGAGGAGGGGGCCGGCCGACCTCAAGGGGTGAGCCCAGGGGGGGACTCCTACTCCAAGTAGGAGTAGCTTCCCCCCTTTCCTAGTCCAACTAGGAGAAGAAGGAAGAAGGGGAAGGAGAGAAGGAAAGGGGGCCCGCCCCCTAGTCCAATTCGGTTTGGGCTAGGGAGGGCCTGCGCCTCACCTTGGACTACCTCCTCTCTTCCACCACTTGGCCCATGAGGCCCATTAACCCCCCGGGGGGTTACGGTAACCCCTCGGTACTCCGGTTTTATCCGAAACTTCTCCGGAACACTTCCGGTGTCCGAACATAGCCGTCAAATATATCAATCTTTATGTCTCTACCATTTCAAGACTCCTCGTCATGTCCGTGATCACATCCGGGACTCCGAACAACCTTTAGTACATCATATCACATAAACTCATAATACCAATCGTCATCGAACGTTAAGCGTGCGGACCCTAAGGGTTCGAGAACTTTGTAGACATGACCGAGACACGTCTCCGGTTAATAACATTAGCGGAACCTAGATGCTCATATTGGTTCCTACATATTCTACGAAGATCTTTATCGGTCAAACCGCATAACAACATACGTTGTTCCCTTTGTCATCGGTATGTTACTTGCCCGAGATTCAATCGTCGGTATCATCATACCTAGTTCAATCTTGTTACCGGCAAGTGTCTTTACTAGTTCCATAATATTTCATCCCATAACTAACTCATTAGTCACAATGCTTGCAAGGCTTGTAGTGATGCGTATTACCGAGAGGGCCCGGAGATACCTCTTTGAAACACGGAGTGACAAATCCTAATCTCGATCTATGCCAACCCAACAAACACCTTCGGAGACACCTGTAGAGCACCTTTATAATCACCCATTTATGTTGTGACATTTGGTAGCACACAATGTGTTCCTCCGGTATTCGGGAGTTGCATAATCTCATAGTCTAAGGAACTTGTATAAGTCATGAAGAAAGTAGTAGCAATGAAACTGTAACGATCATAATGCTAAGCTAATGGATGGGTCATGTCCATCACATCATTCCCCTAATGATGTGATCCCGTTCATCAAATGACAACACATGCCTATGGTTAGGAAACATAACCATCTTTGATTAACAAGCAAGTCAAGTAGAGGCATACTAGGGACTATATGTTTTGTCTATGTATTCACACATGTACTGAATTTCCGGTTAATACAATTCTAACATGAATAATAAACATTTATCATGAATTAAGGAAATAAATAATAACTTTATTTTTGCCTCTAGGGCATATTTCCTTCAGTCTCCCACTTGCACTAGAGTCAATAATTTAGATTACATAGTAATGATTCTAACACCCATGGAGCTTTGGTGTTGATCATGTTTTGCTCCTGGAAGAGGCTTAGTTAATGGGTCTGCAACATTTAGATCCATGTGTATCTTGCAAATTCTATGTCCCCTTCCGACACTTGATGATGGATGGAATTGAAGTGTCTCTTGATGTGCTTAGTTCTCTTGTGAAATCTAGATTCCTTTGCCAAGGCAATTGCACCAGTATTGTCACAAAAGATTTTAATTGGATCTGATGCACTAGGTATGGCACCTAGATCGGATATGAACTCCTTCATCCAAACTCCTTAATTTGATGCTTCCGAAGCAGCAATGTACTCGGTTTCACACGTAGGTCCCTCCAGGATGCTCTACTTGGAACTGTACCAACTGACAGCTCCTCCAGTCAATAAAAATATGTATCCGGTTTGCGAATTAGAGTCATCCGGATCAGTGTCAAAGCTTGCATCGACGTAACCATTTACGACGAGCTCTTTTTCACCTCCATAAACGAGAAACATATCCTTAGTCCTTTTCAGGTATTTCAGGATGTTCTTGACCGCTGTCCAGTGCTCCACTCCGGGATTACTTTGGTACCTCCCTGCTATGCTTATAGCAAGGCACACATCTAGTCTGGTACACAACATTGCATACATGATAGAACCTATGGGTGAAGCATAGGGAATGACTTTCATTTTCTCTCTATTTTCTGAAGTGGTCGGGCATTGAGTCTGACTCAACTTCACACCTTGTAACACATGCAAGAACCCTTTCTTTGACTGATCCATTTTGAACTTCTTCAAAACTTTATCAAGGTATGTGCTTTGTGAAATTCCAATTAAGCATCTTGATCTATCTCTATAGATCTTGATGCCCAATATGTAAGCCGCTTCTCCGAGGTCTTTCATAGAATTTTTTTTATTCAGGTATTCCTTTATGGTATCCAGAAATTCTATATAATTTCCAATCAACAATATGTCATCCACATATGATATTAGAAATGCTACAGAGCTCCCACTCACTTTCTTGTAAATATAGGCTTCTCTAAAAGTCTGTATAAAACCATCTGCTTTGATCACACTATCAAAGCGTTTATTCCAACTCTGAGAGGCTTGCACCAGTCCATAAATGGATCGCTGGAGCTTGCACACTTTGTTAGCACCCTTTGGATCGACAAAATCTTCTCGTTGTATCATATACAACTCTTCTTCCAAAAATTCATCCAGGAATGCAGTTGTGACAACCATTTGCCAAATTTCATAATCATAAAATGTGGCAATCGCTAACATGATTCGAACAGACTTAAGCATCGCTATGGGTGAGAAAGTCTCATTGTAGTCAGCTCCTTGAACTTGTCAAAAACCTTTCACAACAAGTCAAGCTTTGTAAAAAGTAACATTACCGTCTGCGTCAGTCTTCTTCTTAAAGATCCATTTATTTTCTATGGCTTGCCGATCATCGGGCAAGTCCACCAAAGTCCACACTTTGTTCTTATACATGGATCCCATCTCAGATTTTATGGCCTCAAGCCATTTCATAGAATCTGGTCTCATCATCGCTTCCTCATAGTTCGTAGGTTCATCATGATCTAGTAAATTGACTTCCAGAACAGGATTACCGTACCACGCTGGTGCGGATCTTACTCTGGAAGACCTACGAGGTTCAGTAGTAACTTGATCTAAAGTTTCATAATCATCATCATTAACTTCCTCGCTAATTGGTGTAGAAATCACTGGAACTGATTTCTGTGATGAACTACTTCCCAATAAGGGAGAAGGTAAAATTACCTCATCAAGTTCTACTTTCCTCCCACTCACTTCTTTTGAGAGAAACTCCTTCTATAGAAAGGATCCATTCTTAGCAACAAAGATTTTGCCTTCGGATCTGTGATAGAAGGCGTACCCAACAATTTCCTTTGGGTATCCTATGACGATGCACTTCTCTGATTTGGGTTTGAGCTTATCAGGTTGAAGCTTTTTCACATAAGCATCGCAGCCCCAAACTTTAAGAAACGACAACTTTGGTTTCTTGCCAAACCACAGTTCATAAGGCATCGTCTCAATGGATTTGGATGGTGCCCTATTTAAAGTGAATGCATCCGTCTCTAAAGCATAACCCCCAAACGATAGCGGTAAATCAGTAAGAGACATCATAGATCGGACCATATCCAATAGAGTATGGTTACGATGTTCGGACACACCATTTCGCTGTGGTGTTCCAGGTGGCATTAGTTCTGAAACTATCCCATGTTGTTACAAATGAAGACCAACCTCGTAACTCAAATATTCTCCTCCATGATCAGATTGTAGAAACTTTATTTTCTTGTTACGATGAATTTCTACTTCACTCTGAAATTCTTTGAACTTTTCAAATGTTTCAGACTTATGCTTCATTAAGTAGATATAACCATACCTGCTCAAATCATCTATGAAGGTAAGAAAATAACGATACCCGCCACAAGCCTCAACTCTCATTGGACCGCATACATCAGTATGTATTATTTCCAATAAGTCAGTAGCTCATTCCATTGTTCCAGAGAACGGAGTTTTAGTCATCTTGCCCATAAGGCACGGTTCGCAAGTACCAAGTGATTCATAATCAAGTGATTCCAAAAGTCCATTAGCATGGAGTTTCTTCATGCGCTTTACACCGATATGACCCAAACGGCAGTGCCACAAATAAGTTGCACTATCATTATTAACTTTGCATATTTTGGCTTCAATATTTTGAATATGTGTATCATCACTATCGAGATTCAACAAAAATAGGCCAGTCAGCAGGGGTGCATGACCATAAAAGATATTACTCATATAAATAGAACAACCATTATTCTCTGATTTAAATGGATAACCATCTCGCATCAAACAAGATCCAGATATAATGTTCATGCTCAACGCTGGACCAAATAACAATTATTCGGGTCTAAAACTAATCCTGATGGTAGATGTAGAGGTAGAGGGCCGACGGCGATCACATCGATCTTGGAACCATTTCCCACGCGCATCGTCACCTTGTCCTTAGCCAATCTTTGTTTAATCCGTAGCCCTTGTTTCGAGTTGCAAATATGAGAAACAGAACCAGTATCAAATACCCCAGGAGCTACAACGAGCATTATTAAGGTACACATCAATAACATGTATATCAAATATACCTTTCACTTTGCCATCCTTCTTATCCGCCAAATACTTGGGGCAGTTCCGCTTCCAGTGACCAGTCCCTTTGAATTAGAAGCACTCAGTTTCAGGCTTAGGTCCAGACTTGGTTTTCTTCTCTTGAGCAGCAACCTTTTTTCCATTCTTCTTGAAGTTCCCTTTCTTCCCTTTGCCCTTTTATTGAAACTAGTGGTCTTGTTGACCATCAACACTTGATGCTCCTTTTTTATTTCTACCTCCGCAGCCTTTAGCATCACGAAGAGCTCGGGAATAGTCTTCTTCATCCCTTCCATATTATAGTTCATCACGAAGCCTCTATAGCTTGGTGGCAGTGATTGAAGAACTCTGTCAATGACACTATCAACTGGAAGATCAACTCCCAGCTGAGTCAAGTGGTTACGGTACCTAGACATTCTGAGTATATGTTCACTGACAGAACTATTCTCCTCCATTTTGCAGCTGTAGAACTTGTTGGAGACTTCATATCTCTAACCTCGGACATTTGCTTGAAATATTAACTTCAACTCTTGGAACATCTCATATGCTCCATGATGTTCAAAACGTCTTTGAAGTCTCGATTCTAAGCTGTAGAGCATGGCACACTAAACTATCGAGTAGTCATCAACACTCGTCTACCAGGCATTCACAATGTCTGCAGTTGCGGGCGCGGGTGGTACACCTAACGGTGCTTCCAGGACGTAATTCTTCTGTGCAGCAATGAGGATAATCCTCACACTAGTAGAAAAAAGACCTATTGTCTCGGTTCGTAAGGGCCATTTGTCCCGGTTTTTGAACCGGGACTAAAGTGTCGGTACTAATGCCCTAGACCTTTAGTCCCGGTTCTTGCACAAACTGGGACAGATGGGCCTCCACGTGGCTGGTGCAGCGAGCCCAGGTAGGAGGCCCTTTGGTCCCGGTTGGTGGCACCAACCGGGACCAATAGTCATCCACGCGTCAGCATTTCAGGTGCTGGGATT
>NC_057810.1:158679105-158682536 GCF_018294505.1 Triticum aestivum
TATATATATATATATATATCATTTTGGATAGCTAACCTATAGGAGATCTGACATACCTGACAAAGTAGGAAGTTCTTCTCCTTCTTCTCCTTCATCTCCCTGATGCGCCTAGAGCGGCGAGGCGGTGGAGGCAGTGGAGGTAGTGGGATGTAGTCTTCTACCACAATTGGCGTGGTCATGTCGCCCAGCTGTGGGATCGCCGGCGCCACCACCGGTGCGTGATCATTGTCAGGCACCACCACCATCGCGAGGCCACCTTCAGGCACGACCATCGCTAGGTCATCCTCAGCCACCTCCATCTCTTGCCCATGGTCAGCCACCACCATCTCTTGCCCTTGGTCAGCCACCACCAGCGCTAGGTCATCCTCAGCCTGATGCCCATCGTCATCATGCAGCTCCTCATCCTCACTCTGCTCCTCTTTTCCCGCACTCCAGTCCGGATCATCCTTCTTGTTGTCTATGCTGGTGCCAGAATCGCTGCTGCTTTCGCTACAGCCAGAATCGCTGCTGCTTTCGCTACAGCCATAGTCGCTGCTGCTTTGGCTGTAGCCAGTGTCGCTGCTGCTGCTCCTACCTGTCCAAAATGCAACAATGACCGTTAACAATCGATGTGAGACAAAGCCAAATGTAGAGGAATAAGAAGAGGCACAACGTACATACCGGCATCATCATCGGCAGCATAGCGCATGCGACACATAGTCTTGTTGTACACCTTCACGATGAGCATGTTGGCATCGTCGTCGTACCTGAAGACAAGGAAGTACCACAGCTGCAGGTCGTAGGCACGGTAGAACTTCTCCCACCCACGAGACAAGTACATGTGGCCCTTCTTGATCGCCAACTGCACATCCCACTGCCTGCGAAACCCGCTGCCGGCCTGTCACAGCTTCACATTATTTGGCGGATCTTCACCCATCAGCATGTTCATAAAACTGTCAGGCAGCCTCTGCAGTTTGGGAAAATGAGTGATGTAGCAAACAACAGATATCATAATGAGATGGGTGAAGGGGAGATCTCTCGTTTTATATACCAGCGTCATGGATGATACTGAAGCCTCAAGTATGATAGTGAAGAACTCAGAAGCATCCAACTCGTACTGCGGTGTCGCAGATCGGCGGTGGCTGCTTCCCGCCATCTCTGATAAGCAGCAGAAGAGACCAATTAGTACCCATGCATGATAACAGGCATTAGTCGCAAGTACCCCATATGTCCTATTTTTAGCAAAGTCATGCTAAAATTCACGGAAAATTTCAGCATGACCTTTGCTGAAAATAGGACATATGGAGTGCCCGAATTTGCCGGAATGGAAGTTAATCGACATTCCGGCAAACTCAAGGGCCTCTCGGGGTACCTGCAAATTCATCACGACACAATGGTCGGAGACAAAACCCAACAAACTAGCAAGTCTTTCTCAATGTGATCACAAGTAATTCAGAGGCATCACAATAAAGCAACACCCTGCACTAGCCTAAAAACAAGTGAAGTTTCACCCATATAAGAACAACTTTATAAAATCAAAGAAGTTGCTAAATTTTTTGTATCCTTCATACACACTGGAGTACAATGCTTTATAATGTTCCATCATCATTACAGAAATCCAAGACCATGTGTTCCATCATCATCATCATTACAGAAATCCAAGAAACATCATGCTTTTTAACAGTTTTCAGTTTGGACAGAATACTGAAAACTACAGTTTGGACAGAATTCCTAACACTTTGGTCTTCTAGTTACAAAACAAAACTGACATAATTCTAGATGCCATAACTGAATTTTTTGACAGTAGCTCAAGTTTTTGACAGTATCTCCTAACGGTAGCTCCTAACTGAATTTTCTGCTTAAAGGGAAGGCTGACTTAAGTGGCAAGATGATACAATTTGCGAAACATAACAATATATGCATCTTAATATAACACCATCTCCTAACAGAAATAGTATCCCAGGTTTCCATCTTAATACCACAAAGAATTACATAAAAAAATCCAGGATCATTTTTTCTAGAGAAAAGCATCATTATAAGGGGCCTGGCCTTCAAACTAACCAATTTCCGAGGCCTGGCCTTCTTCATAGGAGAATCTGAATTAGTTCAAATTCAAAATTTATCACTTTGCAGATAATAAATCAAATCCACGGTACAATCTAAAATAACAAGAAACAGAACTCAGTTGTTCCAATCTGTATGCCACTGGATGAAGGTCAACATCTATGAATTAACTCAATCCCTGAAGCAACTAGTTGGAACTTGCAAGCGCATGTACTCTACTACTACCTAGCAACAGGGCAGTCCTGCAGTTCTTGTTGTTTGCCGCAAGATGAAACTTATTAAGCATTCTGCCTAGACATCATTAATGGAACAACCGAACTGAATCTTCAATCACATCCATTGCACCTTCCCTGGAGAACAATGCCCTCATCTATTTTACCATCTCAGAAAGTTCACGGTCTATTTTCCTATCCCAGGCTGAGCAACTAACACAACCTTCTCATGTTCACCGCTAGAAAGTAGAAACATCCCATCTCTAATGAAAAGATAGCACAGTTTCAAAAAGAAAACAAACAAAAGTAGCAGGAACTCTGATTCTCCTATATAGTTACAAAAAATGCAGTACAAAAATGCAGTGCAATTTGAATCGTGAACCCTAACTTTTGGAGCATGTGCTTTCTGTCTTGAAATTCCTTTTGGAGCATCGGTTGGAAGGAATGGGGAAGGGTGGAGAGAGGGAGGAAGGAGGAAGGAGGAGAGGTACCTGGTCGCCGAAGGGGTCGGAGTCAGGGTCGGCGAAGGGGTCGGGGTCGGGGTCCGAGCTCGTCCGGGTCCTCGCTCACCGCGGTCGAAGGAGAGCAGGGGCCGGTGGCGGAGGATGGCAGGGGCAGGCCGGGTGGGCACGTCGGGGCCGCACTCGCCGTCTGCTGCAGGGGACGGAGGAGGCCCTCGCTCGTCGGAGGGAGGAGGAGAGGAGAGGAGCGGGCGGCGTGCGCTCGGCCGATCCCGTTCGGGGGGCGCGGGGGCGGCGGGGGTGGACTCCTGCGGGGGTCGGGGCGGCGGCGTCGGGGCAGCGCAAGACCACAGCGGCGGCGGCGGCACCGACGTCGTGCAGGCGCGACGGACGGAGGGGGCGGAGCAAGGGAGCGGCGGCGTACGGTTGGGTCGAGTGGATCTGGCGAGGGAGGGAGGGAGGCAACAGTGAGAGGGGGACAGGTGAACTGGGGAGAGGGATCTAATGGCGCACGCAACCATAGTGCGCCATAAGTACAACCACTCTAATGGCGCACCCCGCGACGGTGCGCCATTAGAATTTATCAAAATAGAAATAATTTTTTTAAAAATATCATCAAATTTGTTATTTGAAAATATTTATGAATATGAAAAAATATCATCAAATTTCTTATTTGGAAATATAATCAAATTTGTTTTTTTTTTGCAATTTTAGT
>NC_057810.1:158683242-158686664 GCF_018294505.1 Triticum aestivum
TAAAAAATATGTTCAAAAAGTGCGGGTGCGGGGGGCCGGGTGCTCCGGCGGTGGAGCGGGGGAGGGTTGCGATGGGTGGAGCTAGCGGGGGAGGGTGCGGGTGCGATCGAGATGGAGGGGGATCGAGATCGAGATGGAGGGGGAATCGAGATCAAGTGTCCTCATGAATTCAAAAAGTGCCCATGAAATTTAAAAATATTCATGATATCAAAAAGTGCCCATGAAATACAATCGAGAAATGAAGACTACGATTTAAAGTGCCCATTAGTAGTTTTGCAAAAAAAGGAATAAAACAAAATTTACAGTAATGGCGCACTGCCTGCTCGGTGCGCCATTAGTAGTTATAGATAGTAATGGCGCATGATGGACCAGATGCGCCATTAGTATGTATGGGAAAATGGAAAAAAATAATAATTCATACTAGTGGCGCACCCTGTTTACGGTGCGCCACTAGTGTCTTCCACACTAATGGCGTATCACAAGCAGGTGCGCCATTAGTATATAATAGTGGCGCACTGCTTCCACGGTGCGCCATTAGGATCAATCCTATCTATAGCCCTTTTCCTAGTAGTGTCCTGCTTGCGCTGTTGGTGGCCTCACGGAAGCTAGATCACTACTTCCAGGGTCATCCAATCAAGGTCATCTCAGCATACCCGTTGGAAAGGGTGCTCAGGAGTCCCAACTCAGAAAGAAGGGTCGCCGAATGGAACATCGAACTGCAAGCGTTTCAGTTGGAGTTCAGCACGACTAGGGTCATTAAGGGAGCTGCATTTGCAGATTTTATAGCAGAATGGACGGAGGCGCCAGGACTTGAAGTAGGCGAGGACCGGTTGCTTTCCTCAGGAAGTGAGGCGCCGGATGGCTGGGTTATGTACTTCGACGGAGCTTTCTCGCGACATGGCGCGGGGGCTGATGCGGTGCTCATATCCCCCACTCAGGACAGGCTCTACTACGCCATGCAACTCTGTTTCCAACATGAAGAAAAGGTTTCCAACAATATAGCAGAATACGAGGGGCTGATAGCGGGCATGAAAGTTGCGACGGCCTTGGGGGTAAAGCGCCTCGTCATCAAGGGTGATTCACAGCTCCTCGTCAACTTCTCCAACAAGGTGTATGAGCCGAAGGACGAGCACATGGAGGCTTATCTAGCAGAGGTTAGCAAAATTGAGAAGAAGTTTTGGGTTTTGGAGTTGCAGCATGTGCCCCGTGGCACCAATCAGGAAGCTGACGACATCGCGAAAAGAGCATCCAGGCGGCTGCCTCAGGAGCCCGGAGTCTTCGAGGAGAGGCTCTTTAAACCCTCAGCGGTGCCACCACCGTCAGGAGCAGCGCAACCTCGGGCGGAGCTCCCCCAGCCACCTACCTCAGGAGCTCCGGCCTGTGGACCGACCTCAGGAGCACGCTTTCTCCTGGCGCTGGAGCCTCAGGAGGGATGTTGGACCGTGGAACTCAAGAGCTACCTGGCGCAAGGGACTTTGCCGGAAAAGGAGGAAGACGCAGAACGCGTGGCGCGGCAAGCCATGGCGTACTGCATTCAAGATGGAGAGCTTTACCAGACGCGACCGAATGACGTATCCCTATGTTGCATCTCCAGAGAACAGGGGAAGGAGCTGTTGGCAAACATACACGGCGGAGACTGTGGGCACCACTCATCATCACGAACCCTCGTTGGCAAGGTGTTCCGCAGCGGGTTCTACTGGCCCACATCACTTGATGGCGCCGTCGAGCTGGTGAAGGCTTGTGAGGCCTGCCAATTCCACGCCAAGCAGATCCATCAGCCGGCTCAGGGCCTGCAGACCATACCCCTCTCATGACCGTTCGCGGTTTGGGGGCTGGACATCTTGGGCCCGTTTCCTCGGGCACCAGGGGGGCTATCGCTACCTCTACGTTGTCGTCGACAAGTTCACCAAGTGGGCTGAGGTGGAAGCTGTCCGCACCATCCCAGCAGGCTCCGCAGTCAAGTTCATCAAGGGCCTCATGAGCCCATTCGGGGTGCCTAACCGCATCATCACCGACAATGGTTTGCAGTTCACCAGCAATCTCTTTAAAACATACTGTGCTAATCTTGGAACTCAGATATGCTACGCTTCAGTAGCACACCCTCGGAGCAACGGCCAGGCTGAGCGAGCCAACGCGGAGGTCCTGAAGGGCCTCAAAACCAGGACCTTCAAGAAGAAGCTGGAGGCCTGCGGCAGGGGCTGGTACGACAAGCTCCAGTCTGTGTTGTGGTCTATCCGCACGACCGCAACCAAGTCAACTAGCGAAACCCCATTCTTCCTCGTCTACGGAGCTGAGGACGTCCTCCCTCACGAGGTCAAGCGTCGCTCCACGCGGGTCCTGGCATTCGATGAGGCGCAGCAGGACGCCATGCAGGGGACGGATCTCGTGCTGGGGGGAACATCGTCGGGAAGCCACACTGTGGGCGGCAAGATACCAACAGGCGCTACGTCGATACCACTGTCGTAAAATCCTCCCAAGGACTCTTGAGGTAGGGGACCTCGTGCTCAGACTGGTCCTCTCTAGGGAGGGGTTGCACAAGCTCTCTCCTATGTGGGAGGGCCCGTTCAAGGTTGTTCATGTTTCCAGGCCCGGCTCCGCGCGCTTGGAGACCCAGGAGGGGGTGCCCATCCCGAATGCATGGAACATTCAACACCTCCGGAGGTTCTACCCTTGAGCGAGGCCCACTGTCGGTGTCAAAACCGGCGGATCTCGGGTAGGGGGTCCGAACTGTGCATCTACGAGGATGGTAACAGGAGACAAGGGACATGTTGTTTTTACCCAGGTTCGGGCCCTTTCGACGGAGGTAAAACCCTACTCCTGCTTGATTAATATTGATGATATGGGTAGTACAAGAGTGGATCTACCACGAGATCAGAGAGGCTAAACCCTAGAAGCTGGCCTATGGTATGATTGTCGTTCCTCCTACGGACTAAAACTCTCCGGTTTATATAGACACCGGAGAGGGCTAGGGTTACACGGAGTCGGTTACAATGGGAGGAGATCTTCATATCGTATCACCAAGCTTGCCTTCCACGCCAAGGAAAGTCCCATCCGGACACGGGACGGAGTCTTCAATCTTGTATCTTCATAGTCCGGGAGTCCGGCCAAATGTCATAGTCCGGCCATCCAGATACCCCCTAATCCAGGACTCCCTTATCCAGTGCTTGTGGAAAAGGCCCGGAGCCTGTGAAGAAGGCCAATGCCTGTGAAGCTTGTTGCCTTGGGAAAAGGCTCGGAGCCTGTGAAGAAGGCCAATGCCTGTGAAGCTTGTCGCCTTGGGAAAAGGCCCGGAGCCTGTGAAGAAGGCCAATGCCTGTGAAGCTTGTCGCCTTGGGAAAAGGCCCGGAGCCTGTGAAGAAGGCCAATGCCTATGAAGCTTGTCGCCTTGGCAAAAGGCCCGGAGCCTGTGAAAGAAGGCCAAT
>NC_057810.1:158687061-158711338 GCF_018294505.1 Triticum aestivum
CCACCCGTGACACTCTCATGTAATAATGAGTTGGAGCTGTACACGCCCCGGAGTCTCCGGTGTGCCGCCCCTGGGCCTCGGGGGCTCCCGCCCATGCCCAGTGGTAGCACTTAGCTCCGCGCTGGTGAGAAGACGTCGAAGACTAGATTAGGTGCCGGATGCGGCTTTTCATTTGCTTTCTGCAGTTGGCTAGTTCTTCTTTGTTTGAAATTTTAGTTGGAGTTGCTTTCGGTGTTGTGCGGCACCCGGCCTGTGTTTTCCATCTTTGTCATTCGCCTGAACCTTCTTTCCTTTTGCAACCCTTGCGAGGGAGGCTGCGCGAGCACCCTCGCGAGCGTCTCCTAGTTTAATTTCGTGAGGTTCCTCGACCTAAGTTTGCAGCGGGAGCACCCCTCCCGGTCAATGCCCCACGTGTATCACGACGCAAACGCTAGGCCCGCGCTGGCCACCCCGGCAACCGGGGGCTGAAGCCTAACCCTACGGCAAGTTTCTTTTTGTAGGCCTCGAGACCCATGACAAGGCCTCTGGCTGAAGCCTCCCGAGGCTGACGCCGCAACAAACCCCTCCCACTGAGCTAAGTTGTTCCTAGGCATGAGCACGCAACACCATAGCACGGCACGGAAATGATAGAGACAGCATGATAATTAAAACCAACAGTCTAGCACGCCCCAGCGGGGCTTCATACTTCTCTCTCTACACAGATAAAACAAAATGGGCACGGCTCGCCCAGCGACAGCCCGAGGGAGAAATCTGCGTCACCCTCCGGAGCTCAAGTGGTCCCCTCCTCACGCTTCACCAGGGTGCGGCGGTGGGATGATCCGTCTCCCCCCTCGAAGAGAGCATGATGGCGCGGTGGCTGGACACGGCCGCCGTTGGAGGAGCTGTCGTCGGTAGGGGAGTCACCGAAGCTTGGCGAGCTGCGGGCGCGGTCGGGCGCATGCCCGCCCACGTCTTTGCCGCTGTTGTCGCCAAGACTGAGCATTCAACCGTCGTCGTCGCCTTCGGGGCAGCACCCGGCACGGCGGCCATCTCCTCCGAACACCCTCACAAAGAGGGTGGCGTCGCCGTCGAACTTGAAGTGGAGAGTGCATCGCTGGCCTAGGCCACGCGCGCGGGCAAACGTCTACCAACCACGAGTCAGTGTCACGTTTTCGGCAACGGAAACCTCCACCGCCACCCAAGAGGCCCTGCTACAGCAACCGTCCGCTTGGAGCCAGAGCCCGCCCGTGGCACCAGCTAGCAGCTCGCTGGTGAAGAAGCGAGGGAGCTGAAGCCAAGTACCGGCCGGGTCCTCCGACCAAACGACGAACTCCAGCAACACCTCCGCCGAATGAAATCGAGGGTGGGGAGGCCGCGCAGCCACGACGCGTCTCCCCCCGCCAACCAAGTGGCCTACACCGAGCAAGGGGCCTCCGCCGAGGCGTCGGGCAGTCCTCATAGGAGTCGCGGGATGTTTGCGGGGGCGGCCCCGGCTACGCTTGGCTGGAGGGGAGTCAGGCCCCTCCCGACGGGCCTTCCCCTTCTCCGCGGCCGAAAGCCTCTTCGTGGGCGCCATGGGACGCGGCGAGCCAAGGGGGAGAAGCGAAGAAGAAGAGGTGGAGCAAGGAGAGACGGACTGGAAGGGCTTGCGCCATTCCGTACTTATAGCCGGAGGAGACCAACCGTCGGCCTCCACAATCACAGGTAATCATGACTCGTTTTGCATGCAGGGACTTGTCACATCGAATGGTTGCCGAGGCGCCGTGGGGAAGCGGAGACGCCCACGTCCAATCAACCGCCACGCGGCGCCCAAGGCCGCAGGCTGTTGGGGCCTGCGGCGTTTCGCACTTGCCCCTTCACTTCTCTGCTAAGCCAAGTCCGGGCGCGCCTTGGGCCCGGGGGCTACTGTCGGCGTTCTGGAAACGGGGGTCCCCAGACTTGCCTGCCTGCGGCCTGCGGCGTGGCTCAAGCAGTGGCCCAGTGCGGCCCACCATCATCAGCACAAGCTCAAGACCCTCGCGAGGGGCCAAGCCTCGCAGGGCGGACGACGGGAAGCTTCCTCAGGAGCAGTCTCGTCAGGCAGGCTCGCGAGGAGGCGGAGAGATCAAGGCAAGGGTACCTCGCGAGGTGCCCATGACGCAAGCCATGACGATCGAGGCCAGGCGGGCGCCAGGCGGGCGCCGGCCTGCGCAGTGTCCTTGTTTCCTCTTTGGTGCATAGGGAGCAAGCACAGGCCAAGGCATCAGGCAAAGGCTACCGTTTCGGTGCAACGAGACCAAGGCCAGCAGAGCGGCAGGATGGAGGTCACCGTGGAGCCCAAGACGGCGCCATCCTCAGAGTCTTTGACAGTCGAAGACCAACTTTAGTCAGGATAAGTGTAATAGATGTTCCCCTTCAAAATGGCCAATTGTTGGCGCCCTTCCCGCTCAATATTTGGGAAGAGGACCAGGGCCTCTCTATATATATAGGGCTAGCCACCACAGTATAGGGGCATCTCGAATCGACCCCTCCAAAGGGACAACACCAACACAAGAACATCCCTCGCGAGGCTATTCTTCCTTTGTACTGTTCATCATCAGCCCCTGAGGCAATCCACCACACCACACACTGGAGTAGGATATTACACCACAATGGTGGCCTGAACCAGTATAAACCTCGTGTCCCTTGTGTGCTTATCTTTCTAGCTTAGGTTCTTTGCGAGGCTTTGGGACGTGAGTTGGTAGAGGAGAGATCTTCGCGCGCACCCCAGAATTCGAACCTCAAGGATCTGCCGGAACCCGAAATCCGACAGTCCCCAAAACCAGTCAGAAACCTTGTAGAAGCTTCCTCAAATCAGTCTTAGCGTGACCCTAAAAAAATCAGTCTTAGCGGCCGCTCACTTGCTTCGCTTCGTTTCCTAATGGGTAGGCCCATCTACGTACACTAGTGGGTGATAGAACCCCTAACACTCACAGCAAGGGATACGCTTGAACGAGGAATGGATTTATTTGACCCAATTGTATTTTGTGTCAAACTTCTACCATCTATTAAACTAACAATAATACTCCCTCCGTCCGAAAATATTTGTCATCAAAATGGACAAAAAGGGATGTATCTAAAACTAAAATACATCTAGATACATCCTCTTTTATTCATTTTGATGATAAGTATTTTCGGACGGAGGGAGTATGAACTATATGATGCAAAAAAAAATGTACTTTTGGATTTGTGTTGAAAGAGCGTTCCTCTAGTACAATCTTTGTTATATAGTTTATATTTTGTTAGTTAAATTTATGGTCAAATTTTAGCCCAAATAAGAGAGGGACTAATAAACCAAAATTGAGGTACTACAAAGTAAATGTCAAAGTTACATCTTCATAAATGCACTCATGTCTAAACGTCACGCACTTTGAAATGAAGAAGGTAAACAATAGAAAGAAAGAAAAAATCTGCATGAGATAAAAATAAATAAACAACACCAATTTTGAGACACTAAAGATGACGCTCCCGTATTTGTAAGGGTCACCGTGCTAGTTTGGTCAAGTTCAAAATGGATTGGCTCAAGACAAGACCAAGGGAATGAATGAGCTCCACCACGTACATTTGCCGAGCGTGGTCACTGCGAGTGGGGCATCATATCCGTGTAGCCGATACTCTTCCTGGTCGTGGGGAAGATCATGAACACCATGCTAGCCAAGAAGCCAGCGGCAACAGGCAAGTTGACCAGCAGCTCCCTCGTCTCCGTCCCGGCGTCCGGGAACAGGCAACCCTGTATGCCGGCGTCGGCGAACGCGACGGCGAGGAACACGAGGGCGGAGACGACGGCGTGCACCAAGTCCATGGGCGTGACCCGGAACCTGGAGAGGTCCTTGAACACCGCGTCCCGCTCGGCGCGCGTGCCGGTGAAGTTGAAAGGGTAGAAGCCCCCGAGCGTGGCCGCGCCGTAGTAGAGCCTGCCGTCGCGGCCGACGAGGCTGTCCGTGAAGGAGAGGAGCACGCAGGAGGCGGCGCAGCCGCCGACGAGCGCCAGGATCAGGCACCGGTTGGCCGCGTGGCAGACGCCGTGGTTGTTGCTGAAGGAAGGCGCCAGCGCCTGGAAGGCCAGCACCGTGCCCGTCGGCAGGAGCTTCAGGAGGTCCGACGCGCTCGACAGCGTCTTGTCGGCCGGCGGGAGGACGCCCGTCTGCGGCGGAGCCTCGTGGGGAGAGGATTGTTGGGCCGGCTCAGGCGGCATCTGGATGTGCACAGCATTGGAAACGGGATCCATGGCAACGACCTTACTACTCCAATTGAGATGCTAGCTTGAATGGCAACGGTGCCTCAGTCTACGTACCTCTTTATATAGTGCGCGCGCGAGCCAGGGGTTGCAACTTAGTACAACAAGCAACAATAAATGGCTGATGGGAGCTTTACCAGATCGAGTAGGGATGCCGACAGGCCGGCTGGCATGCCAAAAAATCTACACTGTATATTCGTGGCCACTGGCACCTGCATGCATGGTTGCTCATGTTTGTTTGGTCACGGCAACAAGAAACTGCGTCGTCGAACGTGGAATGCATGCGCCAGACAACGGCCGAACTATAACAAACTCCTTTTTTTTTTACAAAATTCACACGGGGACTCATCCTTATGAGTATACCTGGCCAAACCTCGGGCCGGGCCGGGCTTTGGGCTCGGCCTAGCCAAGCCCAACACAAAAAACTCAGGCCCGGGCCCGGCCCTGCCCGACCATCGGGCCTGTGTTTCTGGGCCCGAGCCTGGCCCGAGTACGTAAAAGCCCGTCGGGCTTCGGGCCGGCCCGGCCCGACCTTCAGAAAATGGCAAAAATGATGGGCCCGGGCCCGGCCCGACCTTCAAAAAATGGCAAAAACAACGGGCCCGGGTCGGGCCGGGCCGGGACGGGCCGGGCTTCCCATGGCCAGGACTACTTGTGAGCACGCACGCATACATCATATCACTACGGCCCTGTCCCATTGCATTTACCATGCTCCATTTATCAAAGTTTCATAAATGTTTTGAACTTACAAACGCCCACGCAAGTAAAACACATTTTACATATGTGCTTTAAGTTTGTTCGACCGAATTTTCTTCTCACTCCGTGAAAATAAAGAGACAAAATAGCTCATTCTGTACAGGCTGTCCAACAGGTACGTACGTACCAGTTAAGGGCATCTCCAAGGCTGACCTGTAAATCTCCTGCAATCATCTGGATCGGATTGTCCGGACAGCGGAATACATCCAACGCCGACCTGTATTGGTTCGTGGAGCGGCCTGGACGCGATTTCTCCCGTAAATCAAAAACAAACATGGGGAAGTTTGAGGGAGTCCAGACCGATCCCAAGCCTGTTTTTTGACCGTCCTGCCCCACAAAAAACCCCTCCCCTACCGCGCGCGCTCATGCTCGGCGTCAGCTGCCCGCATTCATGCTGCTGTAGAACACGCCACTCAATATTGAAGATGGCTCAGGCCGGGCACGACCTCGCAGTGCCTCCGCCATTGAAGGGGCTCATCGGCCGAGGGCACCGCCCGCGAGGCGTCTCCGGTGTCCGCGCCTATTTAATGCCGGAGACACGCGACTGGATGAGACGGGGTAGATATCTACCACGCCCGTTCAATGTCGTTGCCCGTTCGTCTGTCGCCATTAAGGAGGCTCGCTGGCCGAGAAACCCACTGGCGTTGCACATTAATTAACACACCCGAGCACCTGGCCTCACCGGAATCCTCTATATAAAGGCGGCCACACCTGGTTAACCCCACACCACAACACCAGCCCCTCCAGATCCTCTTCCCTTGCACTACATCCGGCATGACCGCCAGCGGGAAAGCACTGTGGGACAGTTTTGTCGCCGGAGATGAAGAACATGGTGGTCGCCTTGTCGCCGCCTAGCATAGCCGTTGTGCCAGGCAGATCGAGGACGGCTTGCCGGCTAGCTCGCCCGAGGTCTCGGACGACGAGGACGACACCATGATGGAAACGAGCTCCGATGACTCCGCCCCGACTCTCGCGCCTTCTGTGCCCGCCGGCTTCACCATGGAGCAGGTGATGGGGAACGTAGCAGAAATTCAAAATTTTCTATGCATCATCAAGATCAATCTATGGAGTAATCTAGCAACGAGAGGAAGGAGAGTGCATCTACATACCCTTGTAGATCGCTAAGCGGAAGCGTTCAAGAGAACGGGGTTGAAGGAGTCATACTCGTCGTGATCCAAATCACCGGAGATCCTAGTGCCGAACGGACGGCACCTCCGCGTTCAACACACGTGCAGCCCGGTGACGCCTCCCATGCCTTGATCCAGCAAGGAGAGAGGGAGAGGTTGGGGAAGACGCCGTCCAGCAGCAGCACAACGGCGTGGTGGTGATGGAGGAGCGTGGTATTCCAGCAGGGCTTCACTAAGCACCGCGAGAGATGAGGAGAAAGAGAGGTAGGGCTGCGCCAGGGAGAGGTTGAAACTCTACTCTTGCTTGATTAATATTGATGACATGGGTAGTACAAGAGTGGATCTACCACGAGATTAGAGAGGCTAAACCCTAGAAGCTAGCCTATGGTATGATTGTTGTTCGTCCTACGGACTAAAACTCTCCGGTTTATATAGACACCGGAGAGGGCTAGGGTTACACAGAGTCGGTTACAATGGGAGGAGATCTTCATATCATATCGCCAAGCTTGCCTTCCATGCCAAGGAAAGTCCCATCCGGACACGGGACGGAGTCTTCAATCTTATATCTTCATAGTCTGGGAGTCCGACCAAAGGTCATAGTCCGGCCATCCGGACACCCCTAATCCAGGACTCCCTCAGTAGCCCCCGAACCAGGCTTCAATGACGACGAGTCCGGTGCGCAAATTGTCTTCGGCATTGCAAGGCGGGTTCCTCCTCCGAATACTTCATAGAAGATGTTGAACACAAGTATAGTGTCCGGCTCTGCAAAATAAGTTCCACATGCCACCGTAGAGAGAATAATATCTGCACAAATCTAATATGCTGACGTACTCCGCAGCGTGACATCACGCCACGGCCAGGCCTTTATTCGAATCATTTTACTGTTCCACCTTAGCGCGTTCAGCGAGGTGGTTTCCTTGGCACGTCTTATCAAAGCAGAGATCGTGTCCCCTTATTCCGGGATTCTCATCAATACGAGCGTGGGTAACCCAACCGTGCCTTTGGTATGACTCCCTAATTGAAAGCGAGTCCCAAACGGTTATGGGGAGGGCTCTTGGTATTCAACTCCTTTATGAAGAGACCAAGGCTCGACTCCTTTCTTTTCAATCCAATCGAATCCGCCCCTCGCTTCGAGTTCCAACACCCAAAGCTCTAGTTTTAGGCGCTTCGGACCTTTGATGATGTCCGGCTCCGACCTTCAAGGCCGGTGGATGCCTTCCTCCGTTACGGAAGAAGATGTGCGAAAGCTGAGAGATGCCAGGTAACTAACCAGCGAAATCTCACATAGGCTGCCTGCTCAAGGGCAGGCCATTCCCACTCCCCAACCCGGTGAGAGCGTGTTGTTCACATCTCACTTCCTTCGGGGGCTAGGCTTCCCGATTGATCCCTTCGTGAGGGGGCTTATGTTCTATTACGGGCTGGAGTTCCACGACTTAGCTTTGGAGTCCATCCTCCAAATCTCATCATTCATTGTCGTGTGTGAGGCCTTCCTCCATATTACTCCTCACTTCGGATTGTGGCTTAGAACCTTCAAGGTGGAACCGAAGATGATTGAGGGGCAGCATGCTGAGTGCGGAGGAGCTATAATAAGCAAGATGGCCGACGCTCCATGGCCCGAGGGCTCTTTTCAAGAGGAGTTCGGCTTATGGCAACGGGACTGGTTTTACATCACAGCCCCCAGGGGCACCACATGGGTGGCGCCACCTACTTTTCGCTCGGGTCCCCCACCAAACTAGCGTCATGGGTCAATGAAGGGCTTATCTTGGGGCCGCCCAAAGACGTGCCCTTGCTGCAGGACCGCATTCGAGATCTTCTAGAAAGAGATATCAACTTGACCGTAGTGGCTCAAGTTATGCTGATTCGCCGCACACTGCCCTCCAAACGTCGCCCTCTCCGCCTGTGGGAATTCAACCCGGAAGGACCACAAGTCCTCCAACACTTTATGGGCACGACGCTCGTGGAGATGTACAAATTGTTCTTCGGATCACAAGCAAGGTGTCCGGATTTGTCCGAGGACACAGGTCTGAGCTACAATCGCCCGGACGCTCGAGTAAGTAGCTCCGTATTTGGACATGCCACCCGTGTTTCCATCATAAAATTTACCCTTAACAGAGTTGTCCTTTGAACAAGAGTGGATAGTGAAGGCAAAGCTTATCAGGTGTCTAGCCCCCCTGCCTGAGACCGCGCCAAATCCCATGCTAACCAGGATGCTGGAGGTCGTGCTTTTGGCAGAAGGCGAAGGGGGGAACCAAGGAGTTACCGCCTCCGCAAAGGAGGCCGTTAGGAAGGGAGGAATCGAAAATTCCCCCGACCGGGGAAAGAAAAGGACTGCCTCTAAAGACCCGGAGGTGATGGCCTCAAAACGGGGGAAGAAATCTTTGCCAGAGGGTTCGGCGCCGGAGAACGCCCCGGCTGAATTGCGCCCTCAAGGGGACGCGCTCTCCCCCGAGCCGTAAGTGAAAAGAGGGGTTCCATAATGAATGACATTCCTGTTTTATTTCTGAGGAAGATAACCGAAATATTACCTTGCAGTTCGGATCTCAACCCTTCTCAGCAGAGCTCCTCTTCAGGGGATCTTCGTCCGGAGATGATAGAGAGCGAAACGCCTCCCCTTATTGCACCGTCTCACGAGGCAGGCGACCCCGAGGTGTCGTCTCGGAGAGTTTTTCCAAGTCCGGACCCTGGAAAAGGCCGTCAGGCTAGTCCGGCACCCTCTGGTGCGCGGTCGGATGGGCTGAAAGATCTGCTTGGGAGGGCGTCCATCTCAGAAGAACACCGTATGTTGATGAATACGGTGATTGGAAGGATTTCATCCGCGGAAAGCGAATTGTACGAGGCTGCCAGGAGTTTACTAACAGGCTTTGAGGTACGTTAAAAGGTGTACCTTTTGGTAGAGCCGCATATTAAATGCGCCCTGTATAAATAGTAGCCCCTGAGACTCTGTGTGTCGTCAAGAGTGACGGCGCGCAGAGGATCATAACCCCAAGTATAATATGTCACATGTTTTATGAAGGAGGCGAGGCGTTCGGTGGCTAGCCGGACTGATGAATCTGCCAAGCTAAAGCGGCAACTTGACGTGGCGGATGCCGACATCGTGCTTGTGAATAAGTGGCTAGATAAGGCACAAGGTATGTTCCAAAGACATCTGATAAGAGGAGTTTGGTGCGGGTGCCTTATAAGATATGTGCTTGATGTAGATAGTGCTGTTGCCATGGAGAACCTTCGGGTGGAGCTTGCCCGAGCCAAGGAACAAGCAAGGAAAAGTGACGTGGCTGCCGTGAAGGCTGCTAAAGAGCTAAAAGCCGAACTGGCTGCTCATTGCCAGAGCAAGAGAGTAATGGCCGAGATGGCTATAAAATTGAAGGATGCTGCTGACCGCTGTAAATTTCTTGAACAAGGAGATAAGGCGGCTCAGAAGGAGAGGCCAAGGATACTCGCTCTGCAATGAGAGCTATGAAGGAGGAGTTGCGTCAGGCCGGAGATATCACGGCTGGAAAGCCCTATATGCTGCGGATGAAGTTCGGAGACCCCAAGTATGCTCCGTTAGACCGGCAGTGGAGTGCGGAAAACACTTATCTGGATTTGGCAGCTAGTGCGGCTGACGCGACCGAACACTTCCGCGGCCGAGGTGACCATGGATTGGAAGAGCTTTTTTGGTCGCAGTTCCACAATCCAGAATGCCCATTTTCGGTATCTGACCATTTGGCCGCCTGGGCGGAGCTGAACAGGTTATCCGGACTCGCCGTGAGGTATGTTACGAGTCGTATGTGGCCGGAGAAGCCGGAGCCGAAGAGTTATTTTGGCTTGGTGCAGCAGTTCCTTGGTTCGGTGCCGCATGCTGATGAAATGAAGAGGTCGGCGTGCATAGAGGGCACACATATGGCTCTTGCCCGTGTCAAAACATACTGGGAGGATATGAAGGCCAGTGTTGTTGCATCCCGGGAATCGGACGAAAGCCGAGTACCTACCAAGCACTACTTTGAGGAAGTTCTTCATGGCGCTCGTTTAATAGAGTCGCAGTGCTCGAAGGATGTTCTGTTCGAATAGCATGTACTATTGTAAAACGAATATTTTGATAGAATATAAAGGCTTTTTATACTTGTGCTTGCAAGAATTATGATGCCTCATGTGCGGCCGTTTAATGTATATGTGTATATAACCTGAAAGATGGCAGTCGTTGGCTTCAGCCGCCATGCATAGAATGCGGGGGTGTTCGCAAAAAAGACGCCTTTTCACACTTAATCCAACATCTTGGTCCTACAAAGGAGGTGATAGCGCGGTGAACTAGGCAACCGGACTATAATGCTTTATCACTTTCACTTAGCCATAGGAGTTTGACATTGGGGCTACTCAATAGCCCCTAAAGGCACCGCGCTCGCCCGAATTCGGGGCGCGTGTGTGCCTGACCGGGAAGCGGTCCTTCGTTAATGCGGACGAATCCTAAAGATTCCGAGAGTCATCGAGTGGTTGACCAGTCTCTCGCTATATCATGACAGTCAGTTTTCGGCTTTCTCTACTGAGGTGCTCGCCTGGCCGAACCGGGGCACAATCGTTGTAGTTCTCCTGGTGCCGCGTTAGCCGATATAACGGAACGTAAGGCAGCAAAACACAGGAGTCGGGCAAACCCAACATTTAACCAAAGACATGATTCGGAGCTGATGCATATAAGGCCAAACTGGCGATGCCGAACACTCCCTAAGGTATTCGGTCTTTATGAAGACGGGCCGAAATAGAGCCCATGGTAAAAAAGCCTCTGGTGTCCAGGTAAGCGCAAAATTCTGGCGTGGCCACATGCCAAGACGCCAGCCTCCTCCTCGGTTATAGCAAAAACCGGGGGATGTTGTCAACAAGAGACAGTAAAAAAAGGTTTACGCAGGGTCTTAATCTGAAAAGAATCCTTGAAACAGGTCCCTACTGCACGTCTGCGCCTGTGTCTCCGTTGTGCCGTATCCTGGACGGGCGTAGCACGATGTTCGTCTGCGAAAGAGAGGAACTTAGTAAAAAATAAGCGTGCGAGAAATCTATATTAAAATAAAGAAAATATAGTTGGAGCAAGAATTGAGCCGTATTGTCTCCTGGCATGAACACGCGGAGCCCCTTGTACAAGGTTATGCGGCTATTAAGCCTATGTACGTTTATGCCGGACTCGTCGAGCCGTGTCCGGGATAGTAGGGCTGGATTAGTGTGCGGCTGTCCAGGCGGCCGCACCTTTACCCGTACTTTGGGGGTCAATTGATATTCCCCTGTAATGAGATGATGCCTCGTGGGCCGGGCATTTTAAGTGTAAGGGATACATAATGCGGTATTGCGTTAAAGCAGGCGAAAGCTTCACGTCCCAGTAGCGCTTGATAGCGACTTACGAATGGGGCGATGTGGAATGTTAGCTTTTCGCTTTGTAAGTTGTCGGGTGAGCCGAACGTGACTTCTAACGAAAGGGAACCCATACTCTGGGTATCTGGACCCGGCGTGACTCCTTGAAAGGAGGTGTTGCCATGGCGGATTATAGCTGGGTTTACCCGTAGTTTGCGGATTGTGTCCTGATATAACAGGTTTAAGTCACTGCCGCCGTCCATAAGGACTTTTGCAAATTGGAGTCCGTCAATAATCGGATTCAAGACCAAGGCAGTCCAGCCTGCGTTCCAGGCTCCTCTGGAGTAATCCTGATGATCAAAGGTGATTGGTTGTAACAACCAATGGCGGTGCTCCTCTGGGGCTGGCCGTATGGCGTGTGTCTTCGTAAGCGCCGTTCTGTTTTTCCCTTTTGTCATCTGAAGTGAATTTACTGTTTTGACTTCTTGTGGGAACTTCTTTTGTTCTCCGGTGTTCTGCTTGTGGGGTGCGTCATCATCCTCGCTTGGTGTGTCGAGCCCCTTGTGTTCGGCGTTGAGTTTGCCGGACTGCTTGAAGACCCAACAATCTCTGTGGGTATGGTTTGCAGGTCTCCCGGGAGTACTGTGGATTTGACATATTTTGTCCAGGATTTTGTTGAGGTTAGACAGCTCGTCCCTGTCATCTTTGGGTGGCGGCTTTTTCTGATTTTGCCGAGAGCTTTTGAATCCGGCGTTGACTGTCGTGCTCATCGGGTTGTTATCCTTGATTCGGCGTTGTTTCTCGTTTCCATCTCTGAGCTTGGATGTGCTCGGGTCGCTGGTGCTGCTTCTTGCCAACTAGCTATCCTCTCCTGTGCAAAAGCGGGTCATGAGGCTTGTTAATGCGGCCATTGTTTTTGGATTTTCTTGGCCGAGGTGTCTGGCGAGCCATTCATCTCGGATGCTATGTTTGAAAGCTGCTAAGGCCTCGGCGTCCGGACAGTCGACTATCTGATTCTTTTTAGTAAGGAATCTGTTCTAGAGTTTCCGGGTGACTCTCCGGGCTGCTGAGTTATATGACTCAGATCATCTACATCCAGAGGTCGGACATAGGTCCCTTGAAAATTTCCCCGGAAAGCATCCTCGAGCGCTTCCCAACTTCCCATGGTGTTTTGGGAAGGCTTTTAAGCCAATGCCGGACTGGCCCTTTGAGCTTAAGGGGTAAGTATTTTATGGCGTGGAGGTCATCTCCTCTGGCCATGTGTATGTGGAGGATATAAACCTCGATCCAGACTCCAGGGTCTGTTGTTCCGTCGTATGCTTCTATGTTCACGGGCTTGAATCCCGCTGGAAATTCATGATTCAGCACCTCATCGGTAAAACATAGGGGATGTGCGGCGCCCCTGTATGTAGGTGTGCCGCGATGTTCGGATATTTTTTGCATTGCATTGCTCACTGGAGCTTGCTTTCTTGGCCCATATATGGATCTGGTTGGGCCAGTTTTTTGATGCGAATTCTTGGACGGATCACGCACCGTATTGAGTGCGGCACCCTTTGTCGCTTGAGATCGATCGTGGGGTCGTCTATCCGACCTTGTGGCTTCCTTATTTTTTGACTGTGGGGGCTCTATGGCCTCTTCATCAAATTTCGGTAGTAGTTTCCTCTTTGGATAGCTCTTTGTGTGACGACTGTTGCCGTACTTGTGTGCGGTATTGAGTACTTTGCCCCATCTGATCCTGAGTGCATCTTCCGCTGTTTTAAGCCTCCGCTTCTGCTTTTTCAGGCTATGTGCAGTGGCGACGAGCCTTTGGTGGAGGTTCTGATGTTCCAGCAATTTGTCCGGCGTGAGGTCGTCCGGACTATTATCTTTCCCGGGGATGGGTTGTTTGGATTGTCCGCCCTGTTTGGACGGTTGCTCGATGGGATGTTTGTCTTCCGTTGATTCGCCCTGCTCTATGGTTGGGTCTTTGTCGAGGTGGGGCTTGGCGTGGCGCTTACGCCGCCGCTTTGATTGTTTTTCGAGGGAGCGATCCCTGGTTGCGCCCTTTTGATCCTCGTTGTCATTTCTTTTAGGTGTGTCCACCATGTATACATTGTATGATGAGGTGGCTTTCCAGTGCCCTATAGGTGCTAGTGCTTGGTCGTCTCCTTCATCGGCGTCCATACCGTCGATGTCTTCGGAGTCGAAGTCGAGAATGTCGGTTAGATCATCGACAATGGCTACAAAGTGGGTGGTGGGTTGGTTTCGAATTTCTTTGTCGTCCGCATCCCAACCCTGCTGACCATAGTCCGGCCAGGGCTCTCCTGACAAAGAGAGAGACTTTAGTAAGTCCAGGATATCGCCAAAGGGCGAGTGCTGAAAGACGTCCGCGGCGGTGAACTCCATGATCGGAGCCCAATCGGGTTCGATCGGAAGGGGTGCGGAATATACGGAGTCCGGAACGGAGTCCGGCACCTTGGAGTCACGGGCCTTGCAAAGGACTAGGCTGGTATTCGGCTCTATCACCGTAGAGATTGCGGCTCCCGGGGCGGCGTCCAACCGTCCATCCCCGACTAGCGCAGTCAGCTCCGAACTAATAATCGGAGCGGACACCTGAGCGGCACTCTGGGAGTTGTCCAGCGGCAGAGTTAGATCATGCCCATCGGGACAGTGCGGCACGCTCGGCCGTGGCTTGAATCCGTCGAAGATCAAGTCCCCGCGGATGTCGGCCGTGTAATTTAAGCTTCCAAACCTGACCTGATGGCCAGGGGCGTAGCTTTCGATCTGCTCCAGATGGCCAAGCGAGCTGGCCCGCAGTGCGAAGCCGCCGAATACGAAGATCTGTTCGGGGAGAAAAGTCTCACCCTGGACCACGTCGTGGTTGAGGATCGAAGAAGCCATCGGGCCTAAAGGTGACGACACAGAGGAACTCTCAATGAAAGCACCAATGTCGGTGTCAAAACCGACGGATCTCGTGTAGGGGGTCCCGAACTGTGTGTCTACGCGGATGGTAACAGGAGACAAGGGACACGATGTTTTTACCCAGGTTCAGGCCCTCTCGATGGAGGTAAAACCCTACTCCTTCTTGATTAATATTGATGATATGGGTAGTACAAGAGTGGATCTACCACGAGATCAGAGAGGCTAAACCCTAGAAGCTAGCCTATGGTATGATTGTTGTTCGTCCTACGGACTAAAACTCTCCAGTTTATATAGACACCGGAGAGGGCTAGGGTTACACAGAGTCGGTTACAATGGGAGGAGATCTTCATATCGTATCGCCAAGCTTGCCTTCCACGCCAAGGAAAGTCCCATCCGGACACGAGACGGAGTCTTCAATCTTGTATCTTCATAGTCTGGGAGTCCGGCCAAAGGTCATAGTCCGGCCATCCGGACACCCCCTAATCCAGGACTCCCTCACCCCCTTTAGGCCTTGTTCGGTTAATCCTCTCCCCAAGAGGATTGAAGGGGATTGGCGAGGATTGGGACATATTTTGACTTACAAGTGGTTTAAATCTCCATCAAACATCTTCAATCCACTCGGATTCACACTCAACCGAACAAGGCCTTAGGGTTCCCACCCCAAGGGGTGCGGCTGCCCCAAAACCCATCTAGGGTGGCGGACAAAGGGGGGACAGGGGGAAACTTGCCCCCCAAGCAAGGTGGGGGCACCCCCTCCCCAAACCCTAGGCGCCTTGGGCCCTAGTGGGGGGTCGCAACAGCCCACCTGGGGATGGTCCCCTCCCACACTCGGCCCATGCAGCCCTCTGGGGCCGGTGGCCCCACTTGGTGGACCCCCAGGACCCTCCCGGTGGTCCCGGTACGTTACCGATAGCACCCGAAACTTTTCCGGTGACCAAAACAGGACTTCCCATATATAAATCTTTACCTCCAGACCATTCCGGAACTCCTCCTGATGTCCGGGATCTCATCCGGGACTCCTAACAACATTCGGTAACCACATATATCTATTCCCTATAACCCTAGCGTCATCGAACCTTAAGTGTGTAGACCCTACGGGTTCGGGAACCATGCAGACATGACCGAGACGACTCTCTGGTCAATAACCAACAGCGGGATATGGATACCCATGTTGGCTCCCACATGTTCCACGGTGATCTCATCAGATGAACCACGATGTCGAGGATTCAATCAATCCCGTATACAATTCCCTTTGTCTAGCGGTATTGTACTTGCCCGAGATTCGATCGTCGGTATGCCGATACCTTGTTCAATCTCGTTACTGGCAAGTCTCTTTACTCGTTCTGTAACACATCATCCCGTGATCAACCCCTTGGTCACATTGTGCACATTATGATGATGTACTACCGAGTGGGCCCAGAGATACCTCTCCGTTACATGGAGTGACAAATCCCAGTCTCGATTCGTGCCAACCCAACAGACACTGTCGGAGATACCCGTAGTGCACCTTTATAGCCACCCAGTTACGTTGTGACGTTTGGTACACCCAAAGCATTCCTACGGTATCCGGGAGTTGCACAATCTCATGGTCTAAGGAAATGATACTTGACATTAGAAAAGCTTTAGCATACGAACTACATGATCTTTGTGCTAGGCTTAGGATTGGGTCTTGTCCATCACATCATTCTCCTAATGATGTGATCCCGTTATCAACTACATCCAATGTCCATGGTCAGGAAACCGTAACCATCTATTGATCAACGAGCTAGTCAACTAGAGGCTTACTAGGGACATGGTGTTGTCTATGTACCCACACATGTATCTGAGTTTCCTATCAATACAATTATAGCATGGATAATAAACGATTATCATGAACAAGGAAATATAATAATAATAACTAATTTATTATTGCCTCTAGAGCATATTCCCAACAGTCTCCCACTTGCACTAGAGTCAATAATCTAGTTCACATCGCCATGTGATTAACACTGATAGGTCACATCGCCATGTGACCAACATCCAAAGAGTTTACTAGTGTCACTAAACTAGTTCACATCACCACGTGATTAAGACTCAATGAGTTCTGGGGTTTGATCATGTTTTGCTTGTGAGAGAGGTTTTAGTCAACGGGTCTGCAACATTCAGATCCGTATGTATTTCGCAAATCTCTAGGTCATATTGTAAATGCTGCTTCCACGCTCCACTTGGAGCTATTCCAAATGGTCGCTCCACTATACGGATCCGGTTTGCTACTCAGAGTCATTTGGATAGGTGTTAAAGCTTGCATCGACGCAACTCTTTACGTCGAACTCTTTATCACCTCCATAACCGAGAAACATTTCCTTATTCCTCTAAGGATAATTTTGACTGCTATCTAATGATCCATTCCTGGATCACTCTTGTACCCCCTTGCCAGACTCATGGCAAGGCACACTTCCGGTGCGGTACACAGCATAGCATACTATAGAGCCTACGTCTGAAGCATAGGGGATGACCTTCGTCCTTTCTCTCTCTTCTGTCGTGGTCGAGCTTTAACTCTTAACTTCATACCTTACAACTCAGGCAAGAACTCCTTCTTTGACTGATCTATCTTGAACACCTTCAAGATCATGTCAAGGTATGTGCTCATTTGAAAGTACCATTTAGCATTTTTGATCTATCCTCATAGATCTTGATGCTCAATGTTCAAGAAGCTTAATCCAGGTTTTCTATTGAAAATCACTTTTCAAATAACCCTATATGCTTTCCAAAAATTATACATCATTTCTGATCAACAATATGTCAACAACATATACTCATCAGAAATTCTATAGTGCTCCCACTCACTTCTTTGGAAATACAAGTTTCTCATAAACTTTGTATAAACCCAAAATCTTTGATCATCTCATCAAAGCGTACATTCCAACTCCGAGATGCTTACCCCAGTCCTTAGAAGGACTGCTGGAGCTTTGCATACTTGTTAGCGTCTTTCAGGATTTGTCAAAACCTTCTGGTTGTATCACATACAACCTTTCCTCAAGAAAATTGTCGAGGAAACAATGTTTTGACATCCTATCTGCAAGATTTCATAAATAATGCAGTAACTGCTAATCCAATTCCAACAGACTCTTAGCATCGCTACGAGTGAGAAAGCCTCACCGCAGTCAACTCCTTGGACTTGTCGGAAATCATCTTAACGACAAGTCGAGCTTTGTTAATGGTGATACTTACCATCATTGTCCGTCTTCCTTTTAAAATCCATCTGTACTCAACAACCTTACGACCATCAAGTAGTTCTTCCAAAGTCTACACTTCGTATTCACACATGGATCCTCTCTCGAATTTTATGGCCTCTCGCCATTTGTCGGAATCCAGGCCCACCATCTCTTCTTCACAGCTCATAGGTTCATTGTTGTCTAGCAACACGACCTCCAAGACAGGATTACGTACGACTATGGAGTAATATGTATCTTTGTCGACCTACGAGTTTCGGTAGTGACTTGATCCGAAGTTTCATGATCACTATCATAAGCTTCTACTTCAATTGGTGTAGGTGCCACAGGAACAACTTCCTGTGCCCTGCTACACACTAGTTGAAGTGATGGTTCAATAATCTTATCAAGTTTCCACCATCCTCCCACTCAATTCTTTTGAGACAAACTTTTCCTCGAGAAAGGACCCGATTCAAGAAACAATCCCTATTGCTTTCACATCTGAATTAGGAGGTATACCCAACTGTTTTGGGTGTCCTATGAAGATGCATTTTATCCGCTTTGGGTTCGAGCTTATCAACCTGAAACTTTTTCACATAAGCGTCGCAGCCCCAAACTTTTAAGAAACGACAACTTAGGTTTCTCCAAACCATAGTTCAAACGGTGTCGTCTCAACGGAATTATGTGGTGCCCTATTTGAGTGAGTGCAGTTGTCTCTAATGCCTAACCCATGAACGATAGTGGTAATTTGATAAGAGACATCATGGCACGCACCATATCGAATAGGGTGCAACTATGATGTTCGGACACACCATCACACTATGGTGTTCTAGGCGGTATTAATTGTGAAACAATTTCCACAATGTCTTAATTGCGTGCCAAAGCTCGTAACTCAGATACTCATCTCTATGATCATATCATAGACATTTTATCCTCTTGTCATGATGATCTTAAACTTCACTCTGAAATTACTTGAACCATTCAATAATTCAGACTTGTGTTTCATCAAGTAAATATACTTAGTATCTACTAAAATCATCCGTGAAGTAAGAACATAACGATATCCACTGCGTGCCTTAGCACTCATTGGACTGCACACATCAAAATGTGTTACTTCCAACAAGTTGCTTTCTTGTTCTAGTTTACTGAAAACGAGGCTTTCAGCCATCTTGCCCATGTGGTATGATTTGCATGTTTAAAGTGATTCAAAATCAAGTGAGTCCAAACGGTCCATTTGCATGGAGTTTCTTCATGCATATACACCAATAGACATGGTTCGCATGTCTCAAACTTTTCAAAAACGAGTGAGTCCAAAGATCCATCGACATGGAGCTACTTCATGCGTTTTATACCAATATGACTTACATGGCAGTGCCACAAGTAAGTGGTACTATCATTACTATCTTATATCTTTTGGCATGAAAATGTGTATCACTACGATGGAGATTCAATAAACCATTCTTTTAGGTGCAAGACCATTGAAGGTATTATTCAAATAGACAGAGTAACCATTACTCTCCTTAAATGAATAATCGTATTGCGATAGACATAATCCAATCATGTCTATGCTCAACGCAAACACCAAATCTCGATGGTAGAGGGAGCGTGCGATTCTTGATCACATCAACCTTGGAAACACTTCCAACACATATCTTCAGCTCACCTTTAGCTAGTCTTTGTTTAATCCGTAGCTTTTATTTCGAGTTACTAACACTTAGCAACCGAACTGGTATCTAATACTCTGGTGCTGCTAGGAGTACTAGTAAAGTACACATTAACATAATGTATATCCAATAAACTTCTATCGACCTTGCCAGCCTTCTCATCTACCAAGTATCTAGGGTAATTCTGCTCCAGTGGCTATTCCCCTTATTACAGAAGCACTTAGTCTCGGGTTTGGGTTCAACCTTGGGTTTCTTCATTAGAGCACCAGTTGATTTGTCATTTCATGAAGTATCCCTTCTTGCCCTTGCCCTTCTTGAAACTAGTGGTTTCACCAACCATCAACAATTGATGCTCCTTCTTGATTTCTACTTTCGTAGTGTTAAACATCACCAATATCTCAAGGATCATCATATCTATCCCTGATATGTTATAGTTCATCACGAAGCTCTAGCAGCTTGGTGGCAATGACTTTGGAGAAACATCACTATCTCATCTAGAAGATCAACTCCCACTCGATTCAAGTGATTGTTGTGCTCAGACAATCTGAGCACAAGCTCAACGATTGAGCTTTTCTCCCTTAGTTTGCAGGCTAAGAAAATCGTCGGAGGTCTTATACCTCTTGATGTGGGCACGAGCCTAAAATCCCAATTTCAGCCCTTGAAACATCTCATATGTTCCGCGACATTTCGAAATCGTCTTCGGTGCCTCAATTCTAAACCTTTTAACATTACTGAACTATCACGTAATTATCAAAACGTGTATGTCAGATGTTCGCAACATCCACAGACGACGTTCGAGGTTCAGCACACTGAGCAGTGCATTAAGGACATAAGCCTTCTACTGTCCGCATAATTGCTACTATCAACTTTCAACTATATTTTCTCTAGGAACATATCTAAAACAGTAGAACTAAAGCGCGAGCTATGACATAATTTGCAAAGGGATTTTGACAATGTTCAGGATAATTAAGTTCATCTAATGAACTCCCACTCATATAGACATCCCTCTAGTCATCTAAGTGATTACATGATCTGAGTCAACTAGGCCGTGTCCGATCATCACATGAGATGGACTAGTCATCATCGGTGAACATCTTCATGTTGATCGTATCCACCATACGACTCATGCTCGACCTTTCGGTCTCTTGTGTTCTGAGGCCATGTCTGTACATGCTAGACTCTTCAAGTTAACCTAAGTGTTTCGCGTGTGTAAATCTGGCTTACACCCGTTGTTTGTGAATGTTAGAATCTATCACACCCGATCATCACGTGGTGCTTCGAAACGACGAACTTTCGCAACGGTGCACAGTTAGGGGGGACACTTTCTTGAAATTTCAATGAGGGATCATCTTATTTACTACCATCGTTCTAAGCAAATAAGATGCATAAACATGATAAACATCACATGCAATCAAATAGTGACATGATATGGCCAATATCATTTTGCTCCTTTTGATCTCCATCTTCGGGGCACCATGATCATCATCGTCACCGGCATGACACCATGATCTCCATCATCGTGTCGCCATGAAGTTTTCTCGCCAACTTATTACTTCTACTACTATGGCTACCGGTTAGCAATAAAGTAAAGTAATTACATGGCGTTGTTCAATGACACGCAGGTCATACAATAAATTAAGACAACTCCTATGGCTCCTGCCGGTTGTCATACTCATCGACATGCAAGTCGTGATTCCTATTACAAGAACATGATCAATCTCATACATCACATAACATTCATCACATTCCTTTTTGGCCATATCACATCACATAGCATACCCTGCAAAAACAAGTTAGACGTCCTCTAATTATTGTTTGCATGTTTTACGTGGCTGCTATGGGTTTCTAGCAAGAATGTTTCTTACCTGCGCAAAAACCACAACGTGATATGCCAATTGCTATTTACCATTCATAAGGACCCTTTTCATCGAATCCGATCCGACTAAAGTGGGAGAGACTGGCACCTGCTAGCCACCTTATGCAACAAGTGCATGTCAGTCGGTGGAACTTGTCTCACGTAAGTGTACGTGTAAGGTCGGTCCGGGCCGCTTCATCCCACAATACCGTCGAAACAAGATTGGACTAGTAACGGTAAGCATTTTGAACAAAATCAACGCCAACAACAACTTTGTGTTCTACGTGCATAGAGTCTACACAATAGACCTAGCTCATGATGCCACTGATGGGGAACATAGCAGAAATTCAAAATTTTCTACGCATCACCAAGATCAATCTATGGAGTAATCTAGCAATGAGGGGAAGGGGAGTTCATCTACATACCCTTGTAGATCGCTAAGCGGAAGCGTTCAAGAGAACGGGGTTGAAGGAGTCGTACTCGTCGTGATCCAAATCACCGAAGATCCTAGTGCCGAACGGACGGCACCTCCGCGTTCAACACACGTGCAGCCAGGTGACGTCTCTCATGCCTTGATCCAGCAAGGAGAGTGGGAAAGGATGGGGAAGACTCCGTCCAGAAGCAGCACAACGGCGTGGTGGTGATGGAGGAGCGTGGTATTCCAGCAGGGCTTCGCCAAGCACCGCGAGAGATGAGGAGAAAGAGAGGTAGGGCTGCGCCAGGGAGAGGTGGAAACTCTTGTGTATGGCAGCACCAAAACCTCAAGTATATATAGAGGAGAGGGAGGGGGTGCGCCCCCTTTAGGGTTCCCAACCCAAGGGGTGCGGCTGCCCCAAAACCCATCTAGGGTGGCGGCCAAAGGGGGGAGAGGGGGAAACTTGCCCCCCAAGCAAGGTGGGGGCGCCCCATCCCCAAACCCTAGGCGCCTTGGGCCCTGGTGGGGGGTGCACCAGCCCACCTGGGGCTGGTCCCCTCCCACACTTGGCCCATGCAGCCCTCTGGGGCCGGTGGCCCCACTTGGTGGACCTCCGGGACCCTCCCGGTGGTCCCGGTACGTTACCGATAGCACCCGAAACTTTTCTGGTGACCAAAACAGGACTTACCATATATAAATCTTTACCTCCGGACCATTCCGGAACTCCTCGTGACGCCCGAGATCTCATCCGGGACTCCGAACAACATTCGGTAACCACGTATATCTATTCCCTATAACCCTAGCGTCATCGAACCTTAAGTGTGTAGACCCTATGGGTTCGCGAACCATGCAGACATGACCGAGACGACTCTCCGGTCAATAACCAACAGCGGGACCTAGATAACCATGTTGGCTCCCACATGTTCCACGATGATCTCATCGGATGAACCATGATGTCGAGGATTCAATCAATCCCGTATACAATTCCCTTTGTCTAGCGGTATTGTACTTGCCCGAGATTCGATCATCGGTATGTCGATACCTTGTTCAATCTCGTTACCGGCAAGTCTCTTTACTTGTTCTGTAACACATCATCCCGTGATCAACCCCTTGGTCACATTGTGCACATTATGATGATGTCCTACCGAGTGGGCCCAGAGATACCTCTCCAATACATGGAGTGACAAATCCCAGTCTCGATTCGTGCCAACCCAACAGACACTTTTGGAGATACCCGTAGTGCACCTTTATAACCACCCAGTTACGTTGTGACGTTTGGTACACCCAAAGCATTCCTACGGTATCCGGGAGTTGCACAATCTCATGGTCTAAGGAAATGATACTTGACATTAGAAAAGCTTTAGCATACGAACTACATGATCTTTGTGCTAGGCTTAGGATTGGGTCTTGTCCATCACATCATTCTCCTAATGATGTGATCCCGTTATCAACGACATCCAATGTCCATGGTCAGGAAACCGTAACCATCTATTGATCAACGAGCTAGTCAACTAGAGGCTTACTAGGGACATGGTGTTGTCTATGTACCCACACATGTATCTGAGTTTCCTATCAATACAATTATAGCATGGATAATAAACGATTATCATGAAAAAGGAAATATAATAATAATAACTAATTTATTATTGCCTCTAGGGCATATTTACAATAGCAGGTGCAGGCCCAGTTCAACACCGCCATGGCGGAGGTGCAGCCTGTGTCGGCGCCTTTGTCGGCGTTTCAGCAGGCGCAGGAGGAACAACGGTACAACATGTTCCTACTGAAGCAGCACCGGTTCGCGAAGGGCCAGATCTACAGCGAGTGCGCGGGCGAGAAGGCTGTTGCGGCATGGCCACGGCGAACCCAAATTTTGTCGCGGAGCAGCGTGCCATCTACGATGTCATCCGCGGAGGCGCAGTTGCTGGCGATCGCGGAGGAGAACATAGCCAGCTGTGCCTCCTATGCGCCGCTGACGAACCATCAACCAGCTCGGTGGGACGACGACAGCCAAGGCGCCACCATTTCCCTCGTGACCTCTCGTCCACCGACGACGGACAAGGCGCGGACTCCTCCAAGGGTGAGTAGGCAACGGGAGGCGACGGGGCCTGATATTCCATGTTGGCCGGTCCGTCTCCCGTGTTCTACTCTTCCTCGTTGGGGACCGCACCTTCATTTCATCGGTCTTATCGTCGGTGCTCAAGGGGACGGCGGAAGGAGGACGACACGGGTTTGGACGCGGGCACCGCCGACGTAGAATAGTTTAGGGGCGGGTCTTTTTTTTGTTCTTCTAAATGTTTGAAATGAAGTTAAATCCGACATGTTTGTATGAAATCCGTCATGTTTGTACGCAATCCATCCGTGTTTACATGAATTTCATCGAATTTGTCGAAAAATAGTTTGAAATGTATGCAGATGGCGATGGTTGCCTCCCGTATCCACATCCGCGGACGAACGAGGGAGGTTTTTTGCGGGTTGACGTTGGGATGCCCTAAGAGCAACTCTATCAGACCCCGCATCCGCCCCCGACCCGCAAAATAACCGCCAAAATGCGGGTACGGGCCGAAAAGTCTGCCCGACCAGACCCCGCATCCGCCCCGGCCCACAAAAATTTTTAGGGGTGCGGCAAATTTCCAGCCCCAACCAGGGAAAACACGGGTTTCCCCCTCGCGGCTGCGGTGCCCTGCATCACAGAGAAGTAGTTGGTGGGAGGGACATTTCAGCCCGCGCTCTTTTCCCCCTTCCTTCCGCCGCCGCCCGCCGCCGGCGATTCCGGCCATATCTACGGGCGGAATCGCTCCGCGGGGCCGCCCCACACCCTCCCGTG
>NC_057810.1:158711613-158724210 GCF_018294505.1 Triticum aestivum
TGGGATCGACCACCGCCGAGCGCACCACCCTCATCGCCGCCCCCGGATCACTCGCCACCGGTTAGTCCCTTTTTTGTGATTTTCGCGAGCTGTGTAGTAGATTGACGCGCCGGCGTGCGTGCATGTAGATGGAGTTGACCCTGTGCGAGAAGTTCTTGCTAGCCGATTCGTCCGATTCGGACGACTCGGGTGTGGAGACCATGCTTGCGACCTTCCGGCAGCAAACATTGGTCATGGCGCTTGCCGTGAAGGAGCACGAAGACGAGTACCGAAAGAGGAGGCGAGGATCTACTGTCGGGCGTCTGTGCATTCTGCGGAATCGCCATATTGTTAACGAGATGTTGATGCAAGATTACTTTTTGGAGAATCCTACATATCCTGCACACCTCTTCCGCAGAAGGTACCGAATGCCCCGATCCCTTTTTGTGAAAATTGTTGAAGCTTGCGAGGCAAATTGTCGGTATTTCACTCAGATAAGGAATGTCGCAGGCTTAAAGGGATTTAGTGCATATCAAAAAATCTCCGCAGCTATGGGGGTGATTGCATATGGGGTTCCGGCTGACTATGCAGATGAGTATCTTCGCATTGGTGAAGATAGCACAATGGAGTCTGTGCGTAGATTTGCGAAAGTGATCGTCCGTGTCTTTGGTCCCGAGTATCTTCGGGCACCAAATGACACAAAACAAAAAAAACAATGTGAATTTGCAAGGGTGCAAGAGGCAGGCCGAAAAAAGATTGAAAGAGCATTCGGTGTTTTGCAATCTAGCTTTGCCATTGTCCGAGGTCCTGCTTGTTTTTGGGATAAGAAAACCCTGAAGAACATCATGACTTGATGTGTTATCCTGCATAATATGATTCTTGAAGATGAGAGAGGAATGGACTTAGAATTCTTTTACGATAATGTGGGTAGCCGTGTCAAACCAGCTAGAGACCCAAACCGCATTAGAGCTTTTCTTCAGACATACAAAGAGATTGAAAATGCAGACACACACTTTCAACTTCAGGAAGGTCTCATTGAGCACCATTGGCAAAGGGCTGGGCAGTGACTAATTTTTGTATTCATTTGTATTTGTATTCATGACAAGTTTTGTATTGCATTATTTTAAGTTTGCTACGATGATTTGAACAATTATTTGTAATGCGAATGATTATTGTTTTATTTTGATTTGAACAATTGAGTTTGTTTTCGATTGTTGAATTATGTTGGATTTGAGATTTGTGGGCTGAAGATTTGTGGGGATGCAGCGGCGCAAAGAGCAGAACCTGCATAGCCGACCCATAAAAATGCATATTCCACGAATATACTTTTTTACGGGTCTATTTGGAGGGTCTACATCTGTGCTAGCCCTTGCCGGCCCGCAAAAACAGTTTTGTGCGAACTACAAACGTGTTTTACGGGGTCTGCTAGAGTTGCTCTAACTATCCCTCTTCTCATTTCCATCGCGGAAGGGCGCGCCACACATGCGCCCATCGCTGACGGCGGGGTACGTGTGTTCGACGGCGTCGGCGCACTCGCGGTCCTGGTTGAGCAAGACTCCCCACACGGAGGGCAGGCGGACCGGACCGGACCGTTCGTGTCTTTGGACAGCGACTGCGAGGTGGCGGCCACGACCGTCATTAATGTTGTTGTCTAGTTCAGCTCCAGGGGGTGTAAAAATTAAATGGTATGTACTCCATGACCGTACGACTCTGCTGCTAACTTCTCTCGAATTGCATCAACCGTGCATGCAGGAGCGGATACACTCAACAGGGACGAAGAAGGATGGCAGGCAAACATAAAACCAAGCAAGGAACAATGGTTGCCTAACATTGGGAGGTGAAACGTGGAAGACCAGACGGGTGGTAGAGAAGAGGATGATCGTGTGTAGCGTACATGGATGTTCGAGCAACTGAACGAACATGGGCAGTAACGTAGCGCTGGAGGAAACTAATCATCATCGGCACACACGGTGGACTTTTATCACCATCGTTGCTGCCCCGCCGGCGGTTTCATGTCGCGTGGAAGTGGAGAGGACGTGCAGGAGGAGGGAGGAGCATGGAGCTTTTTGAGCATGTGGTGGTCCTCCTGCTACGCGTGGTCACTACCAATATACTCCCTCCATTCGAAATTACTTGTCACAAAATGGATGTATCTACAATTAAAATACATCTAGATACATTTATTTTTTAGACGAATTATTCCGAACGAAGGGAGAATAAGTATTGCGCGCGCGATAGCTATGTCTCGCCTACTGTGATGCAGATGGTAGGATGGGCCGGCAAAAATATAATGCGTTTAGTGGGTGGTTTTGCAGCGGTCCATGGAACCTTTCGCCAGTTTTGGGAAGATTCATTGTATTTTTTTTTCTTTTACAGTTTTTTTGTTTTTTATTTCTTCCAAATACATGTTGTATTTTTCTTAATACGTGTACTTTTTTTAGCAATGAACATTTTCCAATTACATGATAAACATTTTAATACACGTTTAAATATTTTTGAATAATTATATATATTTTGCAAATACACCTTGAATTTTTTTGATACATGTGAAACGTTTTTCAGATACACCTTAAACAGTTTCAAAAATACATGATAAATAATTTTTAAATACACATTGAAAATTTATTAAATACTCCCTCCGTCCGAAAATACTTGTCGGAGAAATGGAGGTAGTCCACCGAAGCCATAGTAGCCAAACACAGAGGCTAAGACACAGCCAGCACCATCCCGTTGGTGACGGTGCCCAAAACAAAGGGGCACATCAGTAACCGTTCGGTCACCAAGCCACACCACTGTCGGGCACCTTTAGCAGCTGAAGTAGATCTCACACATGCAAGCTGACAGACTCGCTGCTGATGTTGTGATCTTCTTCCTCGCGCTCACGATCACTTTTGCACCAGCGTGAGTAAACTACATCAGGACTGTAAATGAAAATTTCACAATGTTAGAACATCATGAAACAAGCAAAGCTCATTGTAATGAGCAAATATTTCAAATAAACTTCAAAACAAGAACATAAATAATGCATATGGCAATAGAGTAGAATCAACGATTGTGCTTGGATCATTTTACAACATCTATCAAAGGACATAAGCGAGATTTAACTGTAGCATGGATACATTAATACATAATTAATCCTCCAAAGTCAAAACACTATTTGTGGTTGCAGCCCTACTAGATTATCTGGAGCTACAGATATCTTTAAAGATAGCGGCAAACTAATATACTTGTAAACTCCCAACTTCGTGTAGGAAGTATAGGACATAAACTAAGACGGGGTTATATTTCAACAGTATATAAAATAGCATCTAGGTCAAAATGTTTATGCAGTTAGGATACAAATGGTAAACAACACATAGTACTTACCATAAGACCCCCAAAAACTCCTTCGACTAAAATCCTGCTCCAACTATCGAAGTAGATGGACTAACAACTTTGACTTTGCCAAGAGCCCAAACCAAAGAACCGCTGCTGCATCTATAGGTCACATCATCACTGGGGTTGCATTGCATTGCATGCAGAATTGGAATTGCAGACAACTCGTCTACCTGATCCTATGTCCTGCAAAGCAAAACAAAGGAAGATATTAATAAGCACCTCAGGGCCAACATTTCATTCTCACACCAATTGTGTTAAAAGAGTATGGTCTAGTTTTTCAAAATCTAACCGGACCAGCTCACTCAACTATTGATGGATCACATCCATTTGACAATGTTTAAATAAATCAAAAGTCAAAGCATAACTTTGCCCAACTATGGCTTTTCCGAAGCCCACAAAATATTTTACAACACTGAATGAGATATCATGTGGACTCTTTTTACAGCAAAACATTTAGCAACACTCCACCTAAACAAACATAAAGAACTAATATGCAACTTTCAGGAATGCAGTTGACTCGCTCCGTCCAGAATTACTTGTCGCTCAAACGGATATACCTGGCACTAAAACATGTCTAGATACATCCGTTTGAGCATAATTCCAGATGGAAGAAGTACTCACTAAAACAATGAAAATAACGACTTACTTGAATGGCTCTAATCCATAAATGAACTACTACCACAACACAACTTCTAATGAAATAAGATTGTTCCTTGATTGATAAATCAGACCACAAGGTTCTCATTACTGCTTAACAAGGACCAGAGGTAAGATGGTCAGAAGACCACCGCCACAGGCACCGTGACCACATAACCGAGCCCTCAATCAATGGCTCGATGGCCGGACAATCTCAGAGGCACAAGGGAGAGAGAGAGGGCAGCACAAACTCACCAGAACCAAGGACGACATGGCCACCACCTCATCGTGCTACATGGGAAGTTGGAGTAGTGGCCAAGGAGGTAATCCACTGAAGCCGTAGTAGCTGAACACGGAGGCTAATACACAGCCAGCGCCATTCCGTCGGTGTCAGCGCCCAAAATAAAGGGGCACAACAGTAACTGTTCGGTCACCAAGCCACACCACTGTCGCGCACCTTTAGTAGCTGAAGTAGATCTCACGCATGCAGGCCGGCGGGCTCGCTGGTGATGTTGGGGCCTTCTCCCCCGCGCACACGATTTCTTTTGTACCTGCGTGAGTAAACTACATCAGGGAAGAAGAGCAGATTGGACCTCGCAATTGGTGTCTAGATATGTCAGTTCTCAAATTTAGTTCCGGTTCACTAGTTATTAAGGAGAAAATTAATCAATTATCAAGCCTAGTCAAGCTATTAGAAAGAAGAACAGTGGGGTTGTGTAGATGGGAATCTGGGATAATCTTAATTGTTGGGACAAATCATCTACTTGGCCAAAACATCGCTTGTTAAGACAATCAATTATAAGAATTTAGTAGCCAGTTGAACATGTCATCACCAAAGAAATAGAAACTAGAACAAAGTTTGACTAGTCTCGTACAGGACCCATAACAGGAACCAGAGATGACACCTACAAATCCGCTGACCAACAACCAATAAGAATTTATCATAAAACAATGACCATTTCATTACTAGAATGCTGGCATGGCAATACTAAGAGGTGATACAGACGGAACTAGTATCAGACACATTAATTGCAAGTATCAGGAACATGAACACTAGAATCTTGAGGCCATACACCCGCACAAAAGCTTTAGATACCCAAATCCCTAGCACCATCGTTCCAAGGTTAGCATAGCATAGCAGCCAAAGGAACCAAAATTCCAGAGACCATATCCACTGCCACACGGCACGATGGCCAGCAGCATGACTTTGGTCATGGGTCGATGGCCATGAACCAGAGCAGGAGAGGGGCCAGAGAACTCACAGGAGTAGATTATAACCGAGGCAAAGCATCAACGTCGTCGCTCGGCGGCAAGAGGTGTGGTAGTATAAGCCGTTGGGTGCAACCGTGCGGAGGCTGGGGAGACCGGAGCCACCATGACCGGTGGCTGGGCACGACGACCATGGCATCCATCCTGGGCCGGCAGCTACAGAGGTCCTTCCTCCTTTCTTCAGAACTCTGAAACACACAAATCCTAATTAGATGTGAATAAGACAAATCTCCTAGTAAGATTTAATAAGACAACATCCAACCCAAACTTGCAAATCATTTGTAAGTTTGGGAAATAAAAACCAAGTACAAATATTCAAACAGATGGTTGCATCCAATTAGCAGCACACTCAAAACTTCGTTAGGGGATTGGTACACCAAGAAAAAAAACCTGGTTTACATGGGGAAATTGACTTGTTTATAACTAGCCAACAACTTGGCAACTAGCAGAGCATCATTTGCCAGGCCCAATTAAGGCCAAACAGAAAACCTATGTAGCCATGGCACAAAGGCCATGACCCAGAGCTATACAACATAGTGTGGCTTGATGACCACGTGCTCAGAGCAAGGGGGAGGAAGAAGAGGAACTCAGGAGCACTCACATTTAATGTTTGTTGACGAGGCTAGACCATGCCATCGCCAACGCAAGGTAACGGAGAGCTCATTGCAATGAGAAAAAATTAATTTATCAAGGATAAGTCCAGAACAGCATGAAGGACTGCAAATGAAAGTTCACAATGTTAGAACATCATGAAACAAACAAAGCTCATTGTAATGAGCAAAAATTTCAAATAAACTTCAAAACAAGAACATAAAATAATGCATATGGCAATAGAGCAGAATCAACGATTATGTTTGGATCATTTTGGAACATCTATCAAAGGACATAAGCGAGCTTTAACTTAACATGGATACATTAATACATAATTAATCCTCCAAAGTTTCAAAACACTATTTGTGGTTGCAGCCCTACTAGATTATCTGAAGCTACAGATGATCTTTAAAGATAGAGGCAAACTAGTTGTATATACTTGTAAACTTCCAACTTCATGTAGGAAGTATAGGACATAAACTAAGATAGGGTTATTGAAAGTACATGTTGTCCCCATGTGTGGTTTTGGTAATTAATGACAATCCTTATGGACTAATGTTTGCATTAAGATATACATTTGAAGGTTAGTCCCATTGGAATTTGATTGAAGAATAATGGAAGACAACTCCTTTGAAGCAACAATCACATTGAGATTATCAAAATGAAGTTCGTTGGAGTATCTTAAGGGTTGCCATGCTTAGAGCTATGGTTTGAGACATAATGGATCAAGATCTTAAAAGGATGATTTGAATGATGAACTCTAGGAGTGGCTCAAAGATATGATCATAATGGACTCATCTATTGAGTCATGATTGATCAAGTATTCAAGCAAGCTATTCAAGTGAAGAATTCAATATACCCTTCAAGACGTCAAGATTAAACATGGAGTAGAGATATAGGTTGACCAAGATGAAGCTCAAAGATCGAACTCTAAATGGTCAACACACGAGCGCAAATGATGCACCACATAGGATCTTGTGGTATGATAAGAAATTATCAATTACACTCTATGTACTAACCCATACTATGTGTTGTCTATGTTTTTGAGGGTTAGGTGATTCTCATGGGCTCGCATCGAGAAAGAGATTTCAAATGTCTATGAGAGGATGACATCAAGTGTTGGTGATCATGGTTGACAAGGGCAAGTTCAAGATAACCATCCTGAAGGATTACATGCTTGAAGCTTGTGGATGATCACATGATGGACAATTGAAGATGAATACAAAGCAAAGCGTTCCCACATTGTGTATGGGGGAGAGACATGAAGACTTTACCAATGTCTTGCCTTCATCTTGAGCCAATAAGAAACATCAACATCAAGCTCAAGTGAACGGCTCGTGTCAAAGGTATTAGTTCCTTTGACGTTAGTGTTGTGGAGTGATGACCACCAAAGAAACATATACACTCAAGAATGGATTCTTGATAGCTATATAGTGTAGCTATTTTATGATTCTTGAGTTATAGGGATCCCGCACTATTAAGAGGGGATCAATGGGGTTTGTGATGGATTTGCTCAAGTCAACATCTTCTATACACAATTCCACTCATATCCTATATACCAAAGAAAAGCCAAAGCCAAATAGTTTCCCAAAATATATGATCTAACCTTTGCATAATTTGAACCCTCCATTTTGGTTTATTTTGGGTGATTCTCTATCTGAGGACTTGGAGCTTTTCCATAGCTTCAAAACGAGTCCAAGATCATCTAAATCGGAGTCCGGATGTGAAAGTTATGCATGTTTTAGTTTTGGGGTTCCTGCTGTTATTTTGGCCGGACGTCCGGTAACTTCCGGAAATCCGGTGCGCCAATCCAGAATCAAACGGACGGAAATCCGGTAAGTACCGGACGTCCGGTCTTTGGACGTCCGGAAAACGTCGGACGTCCGGAAAACCTGTTTCGCAAATATCCTGATACATTCGTATGATGGCGTGCTACAGCCGTCGGACGTCCGGTGTTCCACCGGACGTCCGGTGCTTGTTTTGCCACCGGACGTCCGACACTTTCCTGAGCAGAATTCTGCCCCAACGGTCATTTTGGGCCACACTATAAATACCCCTTCACTACTTCGTGGATTGGTTGAGCAACACAACTATCTTGACCCACACTTGAAGAAAAGCTCCCTCTCCTTTCTCCTACCTCAAATCTTAGATCCGAGAGAGATTTGTGAGAGTTCTTGAGAGAGATTCCACTCAAGTGAAGATCCACTCCCTCTCCTTCTCTTGACCAAAGGAATTCGTGATTTGAGCAAGTCTTGAGCATTTCCCCCTTGATCTTGTTACTCTTGGAGGTTGGAGACTCCTAGGCGGTAGGAGTGCTCCGGTGAGGAATCAACTTGTGATTTTTCCCCCGGAAAGTTTGTGAAGATTTGGAGGCCACCTCAAGGTCTACCACTAGTGGTTGGGAATCGCCTTCATGGTGATATATCAAGGAGAATAGGGTGAGCCTTCGTGGCGTTGGTGTGCCTTCGTGGTAACATCCACCTCTCTAACGGTGACTAGCTTCCCTCCAAGGAAGTGAACATCGGGATACATCATTGTCTCCGTGACATCGGTTATCCCTAACCCTAACTCCTTACTTGTGTTTTACTTTGGTCACTTGACCGTGCATTCACTATTCTTGTTGTCCTCATTATATTGTGTTGGTTACCATATCATAAAGATTATTTAGGCCAACACTTTATAGTCCGCAATTCATACTTCGTACTATTGTTCTATCTTGTATTTAGTGCGAATTGCTAGCTTGTAACATATCTTGTGTAAGCTTGTAGTGCTTACTTGAGTGTCCTTGTATCATTCAATTCCATATATTGTGATACAATTTGTGTAAGCTTGTATTGCCTACTTGTGGGTTAGTGTATTATCCATTTCCATATCTCGTGATGTACATTGAGTAAAGTTGTGTAACTTACTTATGTTTACTCATATCCTCATTGTTCTCATCTTGTTCATGCTAAGTTGTTGGTGCACTTAGTGAGCCTAGTATATTTAGGATTTGTGCTTGAAAAGTATCCGCTTGGTTTATTTCCGCATTAGGATATAGCCAAATCCGTAAAAGATTTTAAAATGCCTATTCACCCCCCCCCCCCTCTAGGCGACATCGTGGTCCTTTCAATTGGTATCAGAGCTAGGTCTCTCCTTATTAGGCTTAACCGCCTAGAGAGTAACGATGTCAACTAGTGAACTAGTGCACTATGACACATTTTATTTTAATGGCACAAATTACATTATGTGGAGATTACGCATGCTTTTTCACTTTCGGGTCATGGGTCCAAATGCTTTGTGGATTGTGGTTGTAGGGAATTCAAATCTAAAGGATGGACAATCTCCGTCACTTGGTGATATGCATCTCGATAGTGAAGCTTTAAGTATCATCCACCAAGCTATAACCTTCGAGGTGTTCAAGTCAATTTCGTCTTGTTTGTTGGCTCATGATGCTTGGACCGAAATTGAAGATATATATGGTGGGTCCAATCTTCATGAAGACAATATTCTTTCTGGGGAGTTAATGGAGGAGTTCTCCACATTTTTAAATCATGAAGAGCTCTCTATTGCTTCCACGTCTGATTACTTGCATACCTCAACATCTTACACTTCACCAACATGTGGCATACCACAAGGTAATGACATGGTGAGTGAAGAAATATCTTGTAATGATGGTGTTAAGCTCATTTGTGATGATATGCTTGATCTCCCATGTTGCCATGATAGAAATGTTTTGGTTTCCTCTAGTTGTTCTATGACTAACCATGTAGAGGAAATCAATAAAGATGAGGCATTCTTGATTGATGAAGAATCCTCCTCTCCAAAAGAATCATCATCAACCCCTTGTGTTCACATGTGCCTCATGGCAAGAGGTAATGACGAGGTATCATCTTCTCTTAGTGATAATGATGATAGTTGTAATGAGGAAGATGATGAAGTTTTGACTCAAAATCTCTATGAGATTGGGAAAACTCTTCGTAGAGCTAAAAATAACACTTATAAAAGGCTCCAAGATGTTCTTGCTTGCTTTCAAAAACTTAATGACTTATTTCTTTATGAGCAAGCAAAAAGTGAACAACTTGAACATGAACTTGCTATGGCTCATCAATGTGTTAGTGACTTGAGGTCTTTAAAAGAAGAGATTGAAGTTACTCATTGTAAACTTAAAGAGGATTTTGAGCACCTTGACCTTGACTACAAGAAGGTCAAAGGAGAGCTCACCAAACTCTCTAAGTCTCATGAGGAACTTCAAGCTACTCATGCGGAGTCTCTAGCTTCTACATGCTCCTCTCATATTGATAATGATGCTTGTGATACTAACTCTATCTTGTGTGAAGCATCGATATTAAAATAAAATGTTGAGCTAAGGACTCAACTTGATTTGCTAACTAGCAATTATGGGAAATTGGGAGAAAGTCATAAAAAGCTCTCAGGCACTCATGAGGATCTTCTAATCTCTCATGATGAGTTAAAGTTAGCTCATGAGGCTATGGTCACCAAGGTAAAGACATGTGAGTCTCATGTGGATATTAGCACATGTTCTACTCGAAATGCTTTATTGTCATGTGCTAGTCCTTGCAATTCCTCTATAAATGATATTGGTACATCTTGTAATGAATTTCTCACCATGCCTTGTTGCTCTAACAATGAAGCTTCTACTTCCTCTAGTTCTTTTGTTAATACTAACCTTGTAGAGGAAAATAAAGAGCTCAAGGCCCAAGTCACTAGTTTGAAGAAAGACTTGGAAAAAATGTTGTGATAATATCTTGAGTGTGCAAAAGGACCCTCAAGACAAAATAGGACTTGATTTCATCTCCAACAAGAAGAAGTCCAAGAACAAGAAGAAGGGACAAGATAAAGTCAAGAATTCGGCCAACATTACTTGCTTCAAGTGCAAGAATGTTGGACACCATGTGAGATCTTGTCCATTGAAGAAGAAGGCTTCAAATGTGAAGCATCAGGGGAAGTGGCCTCAAGTTCAATATCAAGATAATGAAAGGCCTCTTCCCATGCCTAACCAAGATAATGCACTCCAAGTTGAAAAGGTAAAGAAGAAGAGAAAGGGGAGCACATGTTGCTATATTTGCCGTAAGAAGGGACACATAGCTTCATCTTATCCCAACGGTAACATCTCTAGGGCTCCTATAGTCAATAATCATTATTCTCTAAGGAAGGATATTGTTGGCAATGTGTTTGCCAAGTTTGTGGGTTCCCAAAGAAGTTTGAAAGTGGACAAGACCATTTGGGTTGCCAAGCCTTTTGTTACTAACTTCTTAGGACCCAACTTGGTTGGGGACCATCAATCTCAAACTTGATCAATAGGTGTGTGGAGGGCATTGGAAACTTGGCTACTTCATGAAGAAAAACTATTTTCACCATATGTTATGGTTAATGCCAAGTCAAGTGGATTATCATCATATCTATCAATCCAATGCTCCTCTTTGCGGTAACTTGTACTTGCATTGTTTACATTGAAAGTTATTATGTCCCTTGCATGTTTAGGTTTTGTACCTAGCATGTGCTTTTATAGTTGTGCTTCCTAGTATGCTTGATTTGTGGTATCTAGCATGTGTAGGTCGCAATGCACTTCATATATTTGTGTGTGTGTGGTTTCAAGCCTTTATTGCTTCATTAGTTGAATCTTCCTTGGCTGGATCATCACATTATGGGGGAGTCACTACAGGAATCAGCTAGTTTGCCGTCTGGCAAGTACAGACGGCAAAGGGCGAAGTACAGACGGCAAAGAGTTTGCCGTCAGCCGGCTGACGGCAAACATAGACGGCAAAGAGGGTCACGGCAAAGGCTGTTTTGCCGTCAGCAATTCATCGGGCAGACGGCAAAGGTTTGGCCGTCAGCCAACTACAGATTTGCCATCTGTCGCAAAAATAATAGACGGCAAAACCCTGTTCTTTGCCGTCAGTCAAAACTTCTTCTTTGTCGTCATCTAGACTAAAGTAGAGACGGCAAAGACTGTTTTGCTTTTTTTAAAATAATGTCAGAGCAGAACATCTCGCCGGACACATGAACATCAAATCGAAGAGAGCAGGTTCAGCTCACGTAGATTTTTTTTCGACATGGCCATGTTACATTTCATTCATTGTTGGTGGAGTTACAGAGAAGTTACAGTTGTCCTGAAAATTTACACAAAGGACCCTAGAAAGTAAAAAATAAAAGCAATCAAGTCCTTCTCCACTGCAGGAACAGGGACTTGACCGCCGGCCATCCTTCTACTGGCCGAGGATCCACTGCCGCCGCCTTGCCCTTCTCGCCTTGCCGCGCCACCGCACAGTCGCCCGGCCATCCTCTGCACCGGCTCCCGGCCATGCTCGCCGCGCAGATGCATGGCCCAGCTCGCCCACGCCCTGCTAGGGCCGACCGCCCGCGCGTCGCTTGCAGGGCCCTCCCGCGCCGGCTGCCCTGCCAGCATCGGACCGAAGCAGTCATGCCCTGGTCTTCGAATCGCCACCCAGCCATGCTCGCCGCGTAGCCGCACGGCCCTGCTCGCCTGGCTGGGGCAACGGGGCCGGTGATGCCTGTGGTGAAGGGGGAAGGGCGACGGGGATGGCAGAAGACGTCGTTGTGGATCCCTGCGGAGCTTCGAGGGCGACGGGGCTGAGGCCGGGGGAGACGAAGGAAGTGGCCGGAGCCGGCGCGAGAGGTGGTGGCCAACGCGAGAGGTGGTGGCCGGACGCCGGCCGCGAGGTGGTGGCCGGACGACGGCAGAGCTTCGGGCGCGCTGTGGCCGTGGCCGGGGGCGACAGG
>NC_057810.1:158724572-158739683 GCF_018294505.1 Triticum aestivum
GGAGATGTGGTGGCCGATGGAGAAGTGGTGACCGGCGACGGCGTGTGGATAAGGAGAGAAACAAGAGAGAGAGATCGTGGTGGGGGAGAGATGTCGTGGTGGGGGAGTGGATAAGGGAGGGATTAGGGGGAGTGCTGCACGTGGGGTCGTGGAGGGAGTGGAGGGAGTTGGGCGCGTGAGACGTGGGTGCGGGGCGTGTTGGATGTGTGGGTGAGATCCTGCCATGTCATCAATCCATGTGATTGATCCGCGTGCTGTGTTTCTTTCTTTGCCGTCTGCATTATATATTCCAGACGGCAAAGATCTTTGCTGTCTACTTTTCCTATTACATACGGCAAAGTATGGTCTTTGCCATCTGTGTTTTTTTTCGCAGACGGCAAAGTTTATTTTACCGACAGTTTTTCTTTGCCGTCTATTGATGACGGCAAAACCTTTCTTTGCCGTCTGCCCGACGAAAAGCTGACGGCAAAGGCATCCCCTGACGGCAAATTAGTTGTTTCCCGTAGTGAGTGCTATGTTTTACAGATATCACAAACCTTAAATGTGTATGTATGTGGGATACCACCTAGTATTGTTAGTGCAATATTATCTAGTTACTATGTGGTATGTAAAGCTCATTTGAAACTCAAATTCTCATCCATTAATTATCCTTAGTTGGGTTTCATTTGCTTCTTGTGGATAATACATGGATCATCATATTATGGGGGAGTGATATGCTTTGTGCATATCACAATCCTTGTTAATACGAACAATTGAGGGATGCCACTTAGAATTTATATTTGAGATTATCTTATATTTCCGTGGCATGTAATTTCTTGTTTACATATGGCATTCTTGTGCGGTTTTCCCCATGGTTATTTTTAAAATCATATTTGGAAAATCATTTCATTAAATCTATTCCAATTATTGCTTTACATGATGATCATGTACTTATTTGGTTTGTACACCGAATGATAACCCGAAATACCATTTTGTTCGAATTCATCTTATTGCTCTATATGAGAGTTTGTTATCTCATTGTTTATAGTGTCCTATATCTACTTGAGTAAGATATTCCTATGAGTATGTGTGCAATGCATATCTTATATGCTCATTTTTTTTCCTTGGTTCATATGTTGAACTTTGTGTGCTATCATATGTTGATTTGTCACTTTGATTCATTTTGGACAACATGAATAACTAGTGATGTTATTGGAAGTATTAACAGTTATGTGGTCATTTGTCCAATTTGTATCTCCCTGGATTTTGGTAGGCTTGTGCATGCATATTTACTATGTGTAAATTCCCATGCCTTGCTTGCCTTATTTGCTCCAATATATATATGGTAAATCCATCAAATTCTTAATAGCTATGATGTGCATGAAATTCAAATTCACATCAATTGGCACATATTTAAGTGGTTTTACCCTATGTGTTGTAGTTATGCTAACTACTTCGGACCCAATAAGTTTGGGGACCATATTGTACTTAAAATGTTTTAGGTACATTTGAGAAGCATTGGGTGCTTGGCTTATTCATGAAGGTGGTGGCACTATGAGGAAATTAGAGCCAAGCTTGGACATTTTATTGATCTACGACTTCATACCAATGCTATCTCGGTAACAACTATTTACGTCATGCATATATATAGAGAGAGAAATGGGGTCAACCTTGTGTAGGTTGCATCATGGCATGAATTTCTTGACTCGTTCCTGTGATTCTTGTTTCCTTTCTCAAAGCATCCCAACAATGATCTCTCTTTGCTAGTTGTGATGCCTTTGATGGTTGTGTGTTTGGAGTTCATTAATATACAATAAGATTATATTAAGCCATGTGCTATGCTTTGAAGCAAAGATCTCATTGGTATATTTTATGACTCCCGTTTGGATATCTGATTCCTTCCTTTGGTAACTAATTTATGTGTACATCCTTCTTTGTGGATATCATATACCTAGTATCTTATACACATGAGAGAAGTTACATCTCTAGATGATATCCCTATTCTTTCATGTCCACCATTTCATTCACTTTTTATATCCTTTTGGTGGCTCCATGGAAGCATTTGTTGAATGAGTGCATGTCTTACCTCTTTGCATCTTAGTGCACTCATGTTTGGTGAAGATTGGTGTCCTCATGCTTGTCTTGACAAGCCTATTATTTCCTATATTCATCATGGGTTGTCACAAGCTTTGATTTTTAGTTTGCTATTAGTGAGCGTGTGAACCCATTTGCATGATGTGTGTGTGACCTTCTTAACTTCATGTGTGTGGGAAGGACATGTCTTGCACCTTCTATCTCATTTACTCAAGGCTATGTTGATGCTTAATTCTCATCCTTATGCTAGGCTTCTCAAGTGCTTTGATGTGACTCAAACACATCATTTTGGTTGTGCCTATTCTTAGGTTGCCTCATCTTCATGGTGCTCAACCATATCTTTGTTGCAAATGCTAGGTTTCCTTTCCTATCTATGCCTGCTTGAATATGTGTTGTGTTCCTATTGATTTTGGGGGAGTGATGATCCTATTTTGTGCACTTGTATCCAAATACAAAAATTCTAAATAGTGCACAAATCATGGGGAGCTTCTCTATTTTCCTTAGAACACTCATTTTCCCAAATCATAATATTCTTTTATCCTTTTGGCTCATCGGATCATTTGATTGCTTGCTTCACTTTGTGTTATGCAAATGAGATCAATTTGTGCCATGTGCTTTGTGCCATGTGCCTTGCTATTATCTCTAGGTTTCAGTTGTATAATAATGGATTCACTTCTGTATATCATGTTCTTATCAATTGCATCTATTTTGTATTTGCAAAGTTTCTTTGCGGATACATATCATGATTATGATTGGCCACTCAGAAATTTTTATACATGAGAAAATTCATATATTTCCTTGATATCATTTATTCCTTGCCTGCCACTTTGTTCGTTTCCTCTTATTCTTATGGTGGCTTCGGTAAAAGGTTGTGACATGAGTGCTTGTATGTTTGGTATATAATCTTGCGCACTCATGTGTTTTGACTGTTTTCCTCACATGTCTTATGCTTGTTTTCATATCTTCATATCTAGTTGCATTTTATAGATTCTGAGCTCCTCAAATTGTTCATTATTGAATATGTGCATTTGTGATATGCACACATCAAGGAGGAACTCATACTATATTGGTCTTCTAGATGTTTTGTCTTCCATTTTGGCATTTGTTGCCAATGGGGGAGAAGTTTAGAGGGTTTAAAATAAATATCTTTTGAAGTTCTTGTTGTCATTCATGCTATTCACCCTAGTTATATATGCTTGTTGCATGAATGAATATATAGAGAAATCTCCAACTAGTTTATATCAACCAATATATGCAATGAAATTCAAAGTTCATTCACACATGCATATATTGTGGGGGAGCTTACTCTATATATTGTGGTCTTACTAACATCAAATGCATGTGTAGTGTTTTGATGTTAGTACGACCGGTTTTGATATCATCAAGTTTCTTTGTGATAATTGATGCTATCAAAATCACCTCAAGTATACAATTTATCCTCAAAAAAAATTGTGTGCTTGTTTAAAAATTCATTATATGAACCCTCTTGTTGAGATTGTCATCAATTACCAAAATGGGGGAGATTGAAAGTACATGTTGTCCCCATGTGTGGTTTTGGTAATTAATGACAATCCTTATGGACTAATGTTTGCATTAAGATATACATTTGAAGGTTAGTCCCATTGGAATGTGATTGAAGAATAATGGAAGACAACTCCTTTGAAGCAACAATTACATTGAGATGATCACAATGAAGTTCATTGGAGTATCTGAAGGGTTGCCATGCTTAGAGCTATGGTTTGAGACATAATGGATCAAGATCTTAAAAGGATGATTTGAATGATGAACTCTAGGAGTGTCTCAAAGATATGATCATAATGGACTCATGTGTTGAGTCATGATTGATCAAGTATTCAAGCAAGCTATTCAAGTGAAGAATTCAATATACCCTTCAAGACGTCAAGATTAAACATGGAGTAGAGATATAGGTTGACCAAGATGAAGCTCAAAGATCGAACTCTAAATGGTCAACACACGAGCGCAAATAATGCACCACATAGGATCTTGTGGTATGATAAGAAATTATCAATTACACTCTGTGTACTAACCCATACTATGTGTTGTCTATGTTTTTGAGGGTTAGGTGATTCTCATGGGCTCGCATCGAGAAAGAGATTTCAAATGTATATGAGAGGATGACATCAAGTGTTGGTGATCATGGTTGACAAGGGCAAGTTCAAGATAACCATCCCGAAGGATTACATGCTTGAAGCTTGTGGATGATCACATGATGGACAATTGAAGATGAATACAAAGCAAAACGTTCCCACATTGTGTATGGGGGAGAGACATTAAGACTTTACCAATGTCTTGCCTTCATCTTAAGCCAAGAAGAAACATCAACATCAAGCTCAAGTGAACGGCTCGTGTCAAAGGTATTAGTTCCTTTGACGTTAGTGTTGTGGAGTGATGACCACCAAAGAAACATATACACTCAAGAATGGATTCTTGATAGCTATGTAGTGTAGCTATTTTTACGATTCTTGAGTTATAGAGATACCGCACTATTAAGAGGGGATCAAAGGGGTTTGTGATGGATTTGCTCAAGTCAACATCTTCTATACACAATTCCACTCATATCCTATATACCAAAGAAAAGCCAAAGCCAAATAGTTGCCCAAAATATATGATCTAACCCTTGCATAATTTGAAGCCTCCATTTTGCTTTATTTTGGGTGGTTCTCTATCTAAGGACTTGGAGCTTTTCCATAGCTTCAAAACGAGCCCAAGATCATCAAAATCGGAGTCCGAATGTAAAAGTTATGCATATTTTAGTTTTGGGGTTCCTACTATTATTTTGGCCGGACGTCCGGTAACGTCCGGAAATCCGGTGCGCCAATCCAGAATCAAACGGTAAGTACCGGACGTCCGGTGTCTGGATGTCCGGAAAACGTCGGATGTCTGGAAAACCTGTTTCGCAAATATCCTGATACATTCGTATGATGGCGTGCTACAGCCGTCGGACGTCCGGTGTTCCACCGGACGTCCGGTGCCTGTTTTGCCACCGGACGTCCGACACTTTCCTGAGCAGAATTCTGCCCCAACGGCCATTTGAGGCCACACTATAAATACCCCTTCACTACTTCGTGGAGTGTTTGAGCAACACAACTATCTTGACCCACACTTGAAGAAAAGCTCCCTCTCCTTTCTCCTACCTCAAATCTTAGATCCCGGAGAGATTTGTGAGAGTTCTTGAGAGAGATTCCACTCAAGTGAAGATCCACTCCCTCTCCTTCTCTTGACCAAAGGAATTCATGATTTGACCAAGTCTTGAGCATTTCCCCCTTGATCTTGTTACTCTTGGAGGTTGGAGACGCCTAGGCGGTAGGAGTGCTCCGGTGAGGAATCAACTTGTGATTTTCCCCCGGAAAGTTTGTGAAGGTTTGGAGGCCACCTCAAGGTCTACCACTAGTGGTTGGGAATCGTCTTCGTGGTGATATCTCAAGGAGAATAGGGTGAGCCTTCGTGGCGTTGGTGTGCCTTCGTGGTAACATCCACCTCTCTAAGGGTGACTAGCTTCCCTCCAAGGAAGTGAACATCGGGATACATCATTGTCTCTGTGACATCGGTTATCCCTAACCCTAACTCCTTTCTTGTGGTTTACCTTGGTCACTTGACCGTGCATTCACTATTCTTGTTGTCCTCATTATATTGTGTTGGTTACCATATCGTAGAGATTATTTAGGCCAACACTTTATAGTCCGCAATTCATACTTCGTACTATTGTTCTATCTTGTATTTAGTGCGAATTGCTAGCTTGTAACATATCTTGTGTAAGCTTGTAGTGCTTACTTGAGTGTGCTTGTATCATTCAATTCCATACATTGTGATACAATTTGTGTAAGCTTGTATTGCCTACTTGTGGGTTAGTGTATTATCCATCTCCATATCTCGTGATGTACATTGAGTAAGGTTGTGTAACTTACTTATGCTTACTCATATCCTCGTTGTCCTCATCTTATTCATGCTAAGTTGTTGGTGCACTTAGTGAGCCTAGTATATTTAGGATTTGTGCTTGAAAAGTATCCACTTAGTTTATTTCCGCATTAGGATATAGCCAAATCTGTAAAAGATTTTAAAACGCCTAATCACCCCCCCCCTCTAGGCGACATCGTGGTCCTTTCAATATAGTAGTGTCTATATATTTTCAACAATATATAAAATAACATCTGGGTCAAATTGTTTATGCAGTTAGGCTACAAATCGTAAACAACAGAAACTCCTGCTCCAACTATCGAACTATGTGTGGAGTGTGTGGACTGAGAACTTTGACGTTGCCAAGAGCCCATGAGATGCTACCATCATCATTATCAGAAAGTAGAAGACGAAACCAGTCAGATCATGAACCCCTAGATACCAGCAACAACTCCATTGATGATCAACAAGAATGTCTGACTGTAACCCAAAGAAATCATCTTGTTTAGGACAAACTATATTTGGTTAAATTGCAAATGAGTGAAACGTTTAGGAAAATTCCTTATAGTCGAATAAGCAGTGTTATCAACAAGATGGAAACAACTAACTGGATAGTGTATCATCACACACACACAAAAATAGTGCTTGAAGCATGTTACCACTGTACCACTGCCAATCATACTAGAACAGAGAGAGCCCTTTGGTAAAACTAGAGCATTCTAGAATAGGGGCCTTCCATAGCAAGAGGAAAATTGACAAGCTAGCAGGAACCAATAGAGCATCATCTACCGATCCAATTGGGGCCAAATCCAAAACCAAAGTAGCCATGGCACCCAGAGAAGCTCACCTGTGCAGGATGTAGCCGAGGGAAGACATCGCCACCGCCACGGTTGTGACATGGAAGCGAAATCGCCGGTGGCAAGGAGGCGGCATCATCTTGGATATGATGGGGGCCACCCTTAGGCTGGTCCAGTGCTTGGCCAAGTTGCTCATCAATCACTGCAGCAAACATACAGTTTTATTTTGCCCAACAAACAAAGGGTCAGCAGCTGGCTGCAACAAGAGTACGGAAGAGCGGAACAATGTAGTATATATCCTACAACAGCTCGTCAACACACAACTTAACAGTTAAAGCAGTAACTAGGATAAGGTACAAAATGGTGGTTCAGTCCTAATACCTACCTTCATGTATTTACGAGTAATAATTGAGAGGATGAATACAGTTCGTCTAAGCATGCACTACTAAACTGGCATCACAGACACCATGAGATTCATGTATATCACGAGAGCCAAAAACCCTAGAACTAGCCCTGGCGCGATGGCCGGCATGAAATTAACCACGGCTTGATGGCCATGGGCATGCAAGCGCGCGCATGAGAGAGCAGAGAAGATAGGAACAGAGGGGCTTACCTACGCCGGACTGGAAGAAGAAGCGTGGGGGTCGGTGGAGGCGATGCGAACACAGCAGAGGAAGCCCCCTCATGTGCCCCCGCATGCAGTGTGTGTCGTCCTTGTAAACCAGCCCGTACACGGCGGTGTCTTGTGCACCTGCGTGAGGGGACATCATCAGTTAAGGAAGCAACTTGAAACAAACGAAAACACACATATATAACAATGCACACAGACAGGTACAACTCGATGGGCTGCACACATCATGTAATTCTTGAATTAAAACACACATTTTAACAAGGCAAAGCAGCATATGGTTGTCCAATAGACCAACATAGGCACACCTATCTACATATAACCAACACATGTATAACATGAAAGGTAGCAGCTCCAACAATTGTTAATATGTGCAGCATGAGTTGAGCTCATCCTAAGCTTGGAGGCAGCAAGGCAGCAAGCCTTGCCGCATTTCAGCACGTACAATAAATAAGAAAACTTAGAAGAACCATGACAAGAGGACATTTATTAAAGCCCAAGCTTGGAGGCTGGTTCCCCTCCCACTTCAGCCCATGGGGCCCTCCGGGATGGGTGGCCCCACCCGGTGGACCCCTGGGACCCTTCCGGTGGTCCCGGAACAATACTGGTGACCCCCGAAACTTTCCCGATGGCCGAAACTCGACTTCCCATATATAATTTTTTACCTCCGGACCATTCCAGAACTCCTCGTGATGTCCGAGATCTCATCCGGGACTCCGAACAAATTTCGGTTTGCTGCATACTAATATCTCTACAACCCTAGCGTCACCGGACCTTAAGTGTGTAGACCCTCCGGGTTCGGGAGACACGTAGACATGACCGAGACGGCTCTCCAGTCAATAACCAACAGCGGGATCTGGATACCCATGTTGGCCCCTACATGCTCCTCGATGATTTGATCGGATGAACCACGATGTCGAGGATTCAAGCAACCCCGTATACAATTCCCTTTGTCAATCGGTATGTTACTTGCCCGAGATTCGATCATCGGTATCCCAATACCTCGTTCAATCTCGTTACCGGCAAGTCACTTTACTCATACCGTAATGCATGATCCCGTGACCAGACACTTGGTCACTTTGAGCTCATTATGATGATGCATTACCGAGTGGGCCCAGAGATACCTCTCCGTCATACGGAGTGACAAATCCCAGTCTCGATCCGTGTCAACCTAATAGACACTTTCGGAGATACCCGTAGTATACCTTTATAGTCACCCAGTTACGTTATGACGTTTGGTACACCCAAAGCACTCCTACGGTATCCGGGAGTTACACGATCTCATGGTCTAAGGAAAAGATACTTGACATTGGAAAAGCTCTAGCAAACGAACTACACGATCTTGTGTTGTGCTTAGGATTGGGTCTTGTCCATCACATCATTCTCCTAATGATGTGATCCCGTTATCAATGACATCCAATGTCCATAGTCAGGAAACCATGACTATCTGTTGATCAACGGGCTAGTCAACTAGAGGCTCACTGGGGACATATTGTGGTCTATGTATTCACACATGTATTACGATTTCCGGATAACACAATTATAGCATGAATAAAAGACAATTATCATGAACAAGGAAATATAATAATAATCCTTTTATTATTGCCTCTAGGGCATATTTCCAACAGTCTCCCACTTGCACTAGAGTCAATAATCTAGTTACATTGTGATGAATCGAACACCCATAGAGTTCTGGTGTTGATCATGTTTTGCTCGCGGAAGAGGTTTAGTCAACGGATATGCGACATTCAGATCCGTATGTACTTTGCAAATATCTATGTCTCCATCTTGAACATTTTCACGGATGGAGTTGAAACGACGCTTGATGTTCCTGGTCTTCTTGTGAAACGTGGGCTCCTTGGCAAGGGCAATAGCTCCAGTGTTATCACAGAAGAGATTGATCGGCCCCGACGCATTGGATATGACTCCTAGGTCAGTGATGAACTCCTTCATCCATATTGCTTCATGCGCTGCCTCTGAGGCTGCCATGTACTCCGCTTCACATGTAGATCCCGCCACGACGCTCTGCTTGCAACTGCACCAGCTTACTGCTCCATGATTCAACATATACACGTATCCGGTTTGTGACTTAGAGTCATCCAGATCTATATCGAAGCTAGCATTGACGTAACCCTTTACGACGAACTCTTCGTCACCTCCATAAACGAGAAACATGTCCTTTGTCCTTTTCAGGTACTTCAGGATATTCTTGACTGCTGTCCAGTGTTCCTTGCCGGGATTACTTTGGTACCTTCCTACCAAACTTACAGCAAGGTTTACATCAGGTCTGGTACATAGCATGGCATACATAATAGATCCTATGGCCGAGGCATAGGGGGTGACACTCATCTCTTCTTTATCTTCTGCCGTGGTCGGGAATTGAGCCGAGCTCAATCTCACACCTTGCAATACAGGCAAGAACCCTTTCTTGGACTGATCCATATTGAACTTCTTCAATATCTTATCAAGGTATGTGCTCTGTGAAAGACCTATGAGGCGTCTCGATCTATCCCTATAGATCTTGATGCCTAATATGTAAGCAGCTTCTCCAAGGTCCTTCATTGAAAAACACTTATTCAAGTAGGCCTTAATGCTATCCAAAAGTTCTATATCATTTCCCATCAAAAGTATGTCATCTACATATAATATGAGAAATGCTACAGAGCTCCCACTCACTTTCTTGTAAACACAGGCTTCTCCATAAGTCTGCATAAACCCAAACGCTTTGATCATCTCATCAAAGCGAATGTTCCAACTCCGAGATGCTTGCACCAGCCCATAAATGGATCGCTGGAGCTTGCATACCTTGTTAACATTCTTAGGATCGACAAAACCTCCCGGCTGCATCATATACAGTTCTTCCTTAAGATAGCCGTTAAGGAATGCCGTTTTGACATCCATCTGCCATATCTCATAATCATAGTATGCGGCAATTGCTAACATGATTCGGACGGACTACAGCTTCGCTACGGGAGAGAATGTCTCATCGTAGTCAACCCCTTGAACTTGTCGATAACCCTTAGCAACAAGTCGAGCTTTATAGATGGTAACATTACCATCCGCGTCCGTCTTCTTCTTAAAGATCCATTTGTTTTCTATCGCTCGCCAATCACCGGGTAAGTATGTCAAAGTCCATACTTTGTTTTCATACATGGATTCTATCTCGGATTGCATGGCTTCAAGCCATTTGTTGGAATCTGGGCCCACCACGCTTCTTCATAGTTCGAAGGTTCACCGTTGTCTAATAACATGATTTCCAGGACAGGGTTGCCATACCACTCTGGTGTGGAACGTGTCCTTGTGGACCTATGAAGTTCAGTAGCAACTTGATCCGAAGTACCTTGATCATCATCATTAATTTCCTCTCCAGTCGGTGTAGGCACCACAGGAACATTTTCCTAAGCTGCACTACTTTCCGATTCAAGAGGTAGTACTTCATCGAGTTCTACTTTCCTCCCACTTACTCCTTTCAAGAGAAACTCTTTTTCCAGAAAGGATCCGTTCTTGGCAACAAAGATCTTGCCTTCGGATCTAAGGTAGAAGGTATACCCAATGGTTTCCTTAGGTATCCTATGAAGACGCATTTTTCCGACTTGGGTTCGATATTTGCAGGTGGAAGTTTCTTGACATAAGCATCGCATACCCAAACTTTTAGAAATGACAGCTTAGGTTTCTTCCCAAACCATAATTCATACGGTGTCGTCTCAACGGATTTAGATGGAGCCCTATTTAAAGTGAATGTAGCTGTCTCTAGTGCGTATCCCCAAAATGATAGCGGTAAATCGGTAAGAGACATCATAGATCGCACCATATCCAATAGAGTGCGATTACGATGTTCGGACACACCGTTACGCTGAGGTGTTCCACGCGGCGTGAGTTGTGAAACGATTCCACATTTCCTTAAGTGCGTACCAAATTTGTGACTTAAATATTCTCCTCCATGATCTGATCGTAGGAACTTTATCTTTCGGTCACGTTGATTCTCTACCTCATTCTGAAATTACTTGAACTTTTCAAAGGTCTCAGACTTGTGTTTCATCAAGTAGACATACCCATATCTACTCAAGTCGTCGGTGAGAGTGAGAACATAACGATATCCTCCGCGAGCCTCAACGCTCATTGGACCGCACACATCAGTATGTATAATTTCCAATAAGTTGGTTGCTCGCTCCATTGTTCCGGAGAACGGAGTCTTGGTCATTTTGCCCATGAGGCATGGTTCGCATGTGTCAAATGATTCATAGTCGAGAGACTCTAAAAGTCCATCAGCATGGAGCTTCTTCATGCGCTTGACACCAATGTGACCAAGGCGGCAGTGCCACAAGTATGTGGGACTATCATCATCAACTTTACATCTTTTGGTATTCACACTATGAATATGTGTAACATCACGTTCGTAATTCATTAAGAATAAATCATTGACCATCGGGGCATGACCATAAAACATATCTCTCATATAAATAGAACAACCATTATTCTCAGATTTAAATGAGTACCCATCTCGTATTAAACGAGATCCAGATACAATGTTCATGCTCAAACTTGGCACTAAATAACAATTATTGAGGTTTAAAACTAATCCCGTAGGTAAATGTAGAGGTAGTGTGCCGACGGCGATCACATCGACCTTGGAACCATTCCCGACGCGCATCATCACCTTGTTCTTTGCCAATCTCCGCTTATTCCGCAGCTCCTGCTTTGAGTTACAAATATGAGCAACGGCACCGGTATCAAATACCCAGGAGCTACTACGAGCACTGGTAAGGTACACATCAATTACATGTATATCACATATACCTTTAGTGTTGCCGGCCTTCTTGTCCGCTAAGTATTTGGGGCAGTTTCGCTTCCAGTGACCCTTCCCTTTGCAATAAAAGCACTCAGTGTCAGGCTTGGGTTCATTCTTTGACTTCTTCCCGGCAACTGGCTTACCGGGCGCGGCAACATCCTAGCCGTCCTTCTTGAAGTTCTTCTTACCCTTGCCTTTCTTGAACTTGGTGGTTTTATTGACCATCAACACTTGATGTTCCTTTTTGATTTCTACCTCTGCTGACTTCAGCATTGAAAATACTTCAGGAATAGTTTTCACCATCCCCTGCATATTGTAGTTCATCACAAAGCTCTTGTAGCTCGGTGGGAGCGACTGAAGGATTCTGTCAATGACCGCCTCGTCCGGGAGGTTAATGTCCAGCTGGGACAGGCGGTTGTGCAACCCAGACATTTTGAGTTTGTGCTCACTGACAGAACTATTTTCCTCCATCTTACAACTATAGAACTTGTCGAAGACTTCATATCTCTCGACCCGGGCGTGAGCTTGGAAAACCATTTTCAGCTCCTCGAACATCCCATATGCTCCGTGTTGCTCAAAACGCTTTTGGAGCCCCGGTTCTAAGCTGTAAAGCATGCCACACTGAACGAGGGAGTAATCATCAGCACGTGACTGTCAAAGCGTTCATAACGTCTTGGTTCTCTGGGATGGGTGCTTCACCTAGCGGTCCTTCTAGGACATATGCTTTCTTGGCAGCTATGAGAATGATCCTCAGGTTCCGAACCCAGTCCGTATAGTTGCTGCCATCATCTTTCAGCTTGGTTTTCTCTAGGAACGCGTTGAAGTTCATGTTGACATGAGCGTTGGCCATTTGATCTACAAGACATTTTTGCAAAGATTTTAGACTAAGTTCATGATAATTAAGTTCATCTAATTAAATTATTTAATGAACTCCCACTCATATTAGACATCCCACTAGTCATCTAAGTGTTACATGATCCGAGTTGACTAGGCCGTGTCCGATCATCACGTGAGATGGACTAGTCATCATCGGTGAACATCTCCATGTTGATCGTATCTTCCATACGACTCATGTTCGACCTTTCGGTCTCTGTGTTCCGAGGCCATGTCTGTACATGCTAGGCTCGTCAAGTTAACCTAAGTGTTTTGCATGTGTAAATATGTCTTACACCCGTTGTATGTGAACGTTAGAATCTATCACACTCGATCATCACGTGGTGCTTCGAAACAACGAACTGTCGCAATGGCGCACAGTTAGGGGGGACACTTTGTTGAAATTATTATGAGGGATCATCTTATTTACTACCGTCGTTCTAAGTAAACAAGATGCAAAAACATGATAAACATCACATGCAATCAAATAGTAGTGACATGATATGGCCAATATCATATAGCTCCTTTGATCTCCATCTTCGGGGCTCCATGATCATCTTCCTCACCGGCATGACACCATGATCTCCATCATCATGATCTCCATCATCGTGTCTCCATGAAGTTGCTCGCCAACTATTACTTCTACTACTATAGCTAACGGTTTAGCAATAAAGTAAAGTAATTACATGGCGTTAAATCATTGACACGCATGTCATACAATAATTAAGACAACTCCTATGGCTCCTGTCGGTTGTCATACTCATCGACATGCAAGTCGTGATTCCTATTACAAGAACATGATCTCATACATCACAATATATCATTCATCATTCATCACAACTTTTGGCCATATCACATCACAAAGCAATTGCTGCAAAAACAAGTTAGACGTCCTCTAATTGTTGTTGCATCTTTTACGTGGCTGCAATAGGGTTCTAGCAAGAACGTTTTCTTACCTATGAAAAAGCCATAACGTGATTTGTCAACTTCTATTTACTCTTCATAAGGACCCTTTTCATCGAATCTCTCCAACTAAAGTGGGAGAGACAAACACCCGCTAGCCACCTTATGCAACTAGTGCATGTCAGTCGGTGGAACCTGTCTCACGTAAGCGTACGTGTAAGGTCAGTCTGGGCCGCTTCATCCCACAATACCGCTGAAGCAAAATAAGACTAGTAGTGGCAAGAAAGTTGAAAACATCTACGCCCACAACAGATTTGTTTTCTACTCGTGCAAAGAGAACTACGCATAGACCTAGCTCATGATGCCACTGTTGGGGAACGTTGCAGAAAATAAAAAATTTCCTACAGTTTCACCAAGATCAATCTATGAGTTCATCTAGCAACGAGAGAGATGAGTGCATCTACATACCCTTGTAGATCGAGCGGAAGCGTTCAAGGGAACGGGGTTGAGGGAGTCGTACTCGTCGTGATCCAAATCACCGGAGATCCTTAGCGCCGAACGGACGGCACCTCCGCGTTCAACACACGTACGGTCAGTGTGACGTCTCCTCCTTCTTGATCCAGTAAGGGGGAAGGAGAGGTTGATGAAGATCCAGCAGCACGACGGTGTGGTGGTCGATGCAGCAGGGATCCTGGCAGGGCTTCGCCAAGCGTCTGCGGGAGGGAGAGGTGTAGCAAGGGGGAAGGGAGGCGCCAAGTGCAAGGGTGCGGCTGCCCTCCCTCCCCCCCCCCCTCTTTATATAGGGACCCCAGGGGGGGCGCCGGCCCTAGGAGATGGGATCTCCTAGGGGGGCGGCCAAAGGGGGTGCCTTGCCCCCCAAGGCAAGTGGACACTACTAGGAAAAGGGCTATAGATGATATGGCCACTAATGGCGCACCAGACATGTGGTGCGCCATTACTATATACTAATGGCGCACCATGTGTTGGTGCGCCATTATTAGTAGTTTTGAAAAAAAATTGTTACTAATGGTGCACCGTGGTATAGTGCGCCATTACTAGTTGACATAGTAATGGCGCACCACACCCACAGCGCGCCATTAGTAGTTTTGAAAAAAAAATTGTTAGTAATGTCG